>NC_058130.1:44997857-44998330 GCF_016433145.1 Gracilinanus agilis | reverse complement strand
TATATATATATATATTCTCTCATGTCTCAAAACTCAACTTCAAAAATGAAATCAAACATTATGACAGCATGAAGAATGAATTGACCTTAGATTCAAGGGGACACGAATTTGAATATTTCCACTGGGACATAAATTGCTTGAAAACTATGGGTGGAGATGCTGAAACTTTTGTGGCCCCAGGAAACCTTCTAACCATCTGTGTTAATGAAACCTTTGTTGGTAATAAGGCAAGAGTACAGAGGGTTCCACACTGGGAATTTTCTATATCCATAAAATCATTGAATTGATGAGGAGCCTTTCACTCCTGAAAAGACAAAACCTAAAGTACGCCCTCCCCCAATTCCTTTTTCTTTCTTTCTTTCTTTCTTTCTTTCTTTCTTTCTTTCTTTCTTTCTTTCTTTCTTTCTTTCTTTCTTTCTTTCTTTCTTTCTTTCTTTCTTTCTTTCTTTCTTTCTTTCTTTCTTTCTTTCTTT
>NC_058130.1:44946340-44997757 GCF_016433145.1 Gracilinanus agilis | reverse complement strand
TCCTTCCTCTATTCTTTCTTTTTTTTCTTTCTCTCTTTCTTTTTTCTTTCTTTCTTTCCTTCTTTTCTTCCTTCTTTCCCTCCCTCTCTCCCTTCTTTGTTTTTCCTTTCTTTCCTTCTTTCCTTTCCTCCTTTCTTCCTTTCTTTCTTTTTTAAATTAATTTCTTTTTACAACTAAAGCCTGATAATAATTCACAACTCCGTAAGGATAAGGAGATACAAAGGTAGAAATGGCCATAAAGAGAGTTAGCATGCAGAAAACAAGAAATGCAATGGGTTGAAAATATACAATCACCGAATGACTGGAACACCCTCTTATTATGTTCTCTGTTTCACTTTCTTGCTCCAGTAATTTTGGATTGAATGCCGGTTATTGTATCTGAAACTATGGCAGGTATCCAGCCCCATAAACCAAAGTATTCTCCCCAAGCTAGTCATTCTATCATGTGAGTGGGATGGGCACAAGTATTGTGTCTCGGAAGGTCAATATTAAGTCCATTACAAATGGACCCTGGCTGCTGTATTATAGGCCGACTATTCAGAGCCTGCAAGAAACACCTGTTATTCGAATTTTAAGCTAGACAATAGCCATTAAGAATTCTGATTAGTGCTCCTAAGTTTATAAACTGCAAAATGTGCTTGCACAATAATACATCTTCTGGAGGAATATAATGTCTCTGTGGAGCTTGTACTATTTAAAAGGCATTCAATTGGTAGCTGAGGTTTGGCAACTCTCCAAACAAAATCTCCCAGTGCAAGGAATAAATAAGACGTCATTACTTCAAAATTAAAGTGGCTTGATGAAGTCTTAGTTATTTGTTCAGAGATAATTTTTGCCTGTTGGATTGGCCTAATTCTAATAACTTATTTTGTTTTCGTAGTTGAAAGAATTGATGGCAAGAAAACATCTGAATCCTATTTAGTTATTTAGGTTATCCATAAGTGGAGAGCTCTATGGAACACATTTCCTTTTAATGAAAAACTCAGAGAGAAGGGCAAAAGAAAATAAAGTAAAATTAAAAAGCTACATAATTGTTCTCCACTATTAGACTCACAGAACCATAGAATGTTAGAGCTGGAAGGAACTACAGTGACGATCTAGTCCAAAGCCATCACTTATTTTTAATGCGGAGTTGCAGGCAGGTGGCTGCCAAGGTTAGACAGTGAATTAGCAATTATTTCAATAGAAAAGGGGTTTTCTCTAGTATTGTGCAATGAAACTAATTAAAAGTTTAGCAATAACAATGTTTGGTGAATTTTCTTTTGAAAAGTAGAAAATCTCTATAGTATGTTGCCTCCTGAAGTCTCATTCTTTTTGTCTTCCTGAGTCTCTGGTGGGGCACATAGGAAATGTCATCAAGTAGGATGTCATGCTTCTATAGAGGAACTAAGCCAACTGCAAGGCCACTGAAATTAAAAATGAGAATGACAATTATATGAAGAATGGGGGATTATTTGAGCCCAAATTACATACATTCCTGGAATCACAACTTCAATGCTGGAAGATGCCTTAATAATCATCTCTTCCAAAAGATTTCAATGAACAAAGATGCCCAGAGAGGTTGATGAACTTTCCCAATGTAACATATTTAATAAGTGAACAGGGACTACATGGAATGAAGGTTTTCTAATGGCATGCTATGCTGAATTCTCCATACATGTTTTGAATTTCTTGTTTTGAACTGATTAATTACATTAAGATCCAATATAAGAATCTCAGAATGCTCTAAATTATCACTCTATTACAAATATCAATAATATGGAAATAGGTCTTGATCAATGACACACGTAAAACCCAGTGGAATTGTGCATAGGCTATGGGAAGGGGTGGGAGGAAGGAAGGGAAAGAACATGAATCATGTAACCATGGAAAAATATTCTTAACTAATCAATAAAAAATGAGAATTTCAGAATGAAGAATGGGAGGAAGGGTCTAATTGAGTGTATGCCAGGAGAGGGTATTGGGATGGGATTGAAAATATATGGTAGCGAGCAGTGAGGTGAGAGTCAGACCTAGAGGTGGGAAGTCCTGAGTTCAAATCTGGCCTCAGACTCTTCCCAACTGTGTGACCCTGGGCAAGTCATTTAACTCCCATTGCCTAAACCTTACCCCTCTTCTGCTTTGGGATCGATGCTCAATATTTGTTTCAAAATGGAAGGTAAGAGGCAAAGCCAAGATGGTGACTTAGTAGCAGTGAAAGCTGAAACCACTCTGACAATCCTTCCAAACCAAAACAAAAGGTGGGGATTTAAAGAAAATAAAACATCTTCATGGTACATATATATGAGGTCATTCAGTTAATTAGGGTGATCTAGAGTGGCCTCTCCCACTGAAAACCTTCACATCCACCCCTTAAAGAATTTATTGTTTACTAAAAGCTATAGTCTTTGACCTTGGCTATTCTTTCTAATGGTTTCAATAAGTAGAAATTTAAGGAACTGCTATGCCTGTTGAAGAGAAGATTTGTGGTCAGGAGAGCTTTAAATATTAAGGGGTCAATACTTCATATAAGAAATGACTTGTATTATTTTTATTTATATAATGATTGGAAACAGTACAAAGTTTTAGATATAATTTTCATTTTCTCCTCATAAGAGAATTCAATTTGACCTGGATTGAAATCCTAGTTCTGCCATTTATTACATCTGTGATCTATACCAAGATATTTAAGTTCTCTGGTCTTAACTTCTTCATCTATAAAATGAGCTTGGGGCACCATTTGACCACTAAAGTTCTTTTCAACTATAAATCTATCATCTGGGACAACTAGGTAGATAGAGCAACAAGCCTGGAGTCGGGAGGATCTGGGTTCAAAACTGGTCTCAGATACTTCATAGCAATGCAATCCTGGACAAGTCACTTATTTTTCTTAGCCTTGCTGCATTTCTGTCTTAGAAAAAATTCTAAGGCAGAAGGCAAGGAGAATAAAAATGAAGGTCTATGTTTCTATGAAGTGAGAGAGGTGATGGGTGCTATTGCTATTTTTTATTACCATTTTAAAGATGGGGAAACTAAGTCCCGGAGAAGATCAACCATTTGCTCAAGGTCAGACATTGAGCCAAAGTCAAACCTTAGTTGGAAACAAATACATGAAATTCAGTGATTCCATCTGAAACTATCATTCATGACATTCATCTCTATTAAAGGGTAGACTCTCTTTTTGAATCATAAACAAATTTTATTACATATTTTATTTTTCCTTGTCTAAATTTTGAGAAAATACTTCTTACAATCATAAGGTTTGCTTGCAAACAAACCATTGGTTACAAACTAAAAACAATGGCTGCTAAATGTTTTAATCATGTCCTTATAAAAGCTGATTGCACACTTCTAGACTAGCTGCCAGAATGACGACAGAACAATTTTCAAATCAATTTAGCTCACGCTTTGTTCTTGGGGAGACAAGCTCTTTGTTTTCGATCTTCTGATGATATCTGTAGTTCAGGTGTAATGGGGAAAACATAAGGAATAATGAAGACTAATGGAAGTGTATCCTTTAATACCGGCATTGCATCTTTTGCAGGAAAAAGAAAGCAAAACAAAACATAAAACCTTCTTTGAAAAGTGACAACTTGATAGAGCCTAGAAATCAAAATCAAAGTGAGCTTATCTAGATGTCTAGTTCTTTATTTAAAATCATGAAGGTCTCTGTAATTGAGTTTTACTATTTTTCTACACAATATTTTTCCTTTATGAAATAATATACCTTCTATCCCTGACCCTTTGAAGTTAGTTAATAAATCAAATAGTGATTTAGTAAAGCTCTTTAATGGCTAACAACCATTAATTCTTTAAGAGTCTAGAATCATTGCATCCTAGCAAGGGAAAAAGACAAACAAATAATCAAAAATACTTCATTTGGAAGACAAAATATTTTACCTTCTCCAATGGTGTTGCTTACCATATTACTTTATTTGTTCTCTAGCTTGTTTCACTGGCCTCAAAACTAATGAAAATAGCTTTAAAAATGATTTGTAGGGTAGGTAGGTAGTTCAGTGGATTGAGAGCCTGGTCTGGAGACAGGAGGCCATAGGTGCAAATTTGCCTTCAGACACTGTCTAGCCGTGTGACTTTGGGCAAGTCATTTAACCTCAAATGGCTAGCCCTTATCACTCTTCTACCTTGGAACCAATTCTTAGAATTGATTCCAAGACAGTAGAAAAGGATTATAAAAAATGATTTGCAAATTGCTCTGCAAATATTGAGTCATCATTCCAGTAGGACCAAGGCCTTCTTGAAGTTTTTGGCAATGAAATTATTGATTATGCTATTTTGAATTGTATATATTTTAAATATCATTATGAGCAATTACAAAAATCTAAAAAATTCTCCTAATTTATACCAATGGAACCAATTTCACAGAATTTCATATTGGAAGGATCTTTATTGTCCATCTAGTCCAATCCACATCTCTTCCTCCTCAGACCCAGTTTCCTTGAAAACTTCCAGTGAAAGAGGAAGCCTGAAACAATCCATTTCACTTTCATATGCCTGTAGTTGTCAGTTCTTATTGTTTTTTTAAAATAATTTCCTTCCCCTTAAATCAAGCCTACATTTATTTCTCCATAACTTTGTTCATTGCTCCTTGTTCTAACATTTGAGACCAAACAGTACAAACACAATAAAACGTTTTTCTCATTAGACACCTTGAAAAAAGCTATTATGATCCCTTTGAAATATTCTCACTCTAAAAAACAAACAAAAAAAACAACACATAAGCCTTAGTTATGTATTTATGTATTATTGTAAAAAAGATGTCAAAAAATTGTAATCTGTTTTGAAAGACTAGCAATTCACTGATAATCATTTATTAAGTGTCTAATATGTAGCAAGCGCTACCCTAAACACTGGAGAGGCAAGGAAAGGGGAAAGATGAGGACCCCAAAATCTAAAAGAAAAGATAGCATGGACAAATAAGTTGTATGAAGGATTAACTGAAGATGATCAGTGAATGGAAGGCATTCAGTTAAGGGAATAAAGAAAGACTTTGTAATAGAAGGTAAGATTCTAGCTGGGACTTGAAGGGAGCCGGGAAGCTAGGAGGTAGAGATGAAGGAGAATAATTTTTTTTTTCTGGAAAGCTCTACTGAAAATTCCTGAAGACATAGGATGGAAAGTCTGGTTCCAGGAACAGAAGAAGGCCAGTATTATTGCATCACAGAGAAGATGGTGAGGTGTAAGGTAGAAGAAGACTGGTAGGCAGGGCAATAAAGACCTTTCAACATCAAATGTAGGATTTAAGACTTGATACGAGTCCACTAGAGTTTATGGATTAAGGACATAGTCAGGCCTTTCCTTAAAGAAGATCATTTTGGCAGCTGAGTGAAAGATGAATAGGTGTGGGGAGAAATTTGGGTCAGCCAGAGCCAACAGAAAGCTGCTGTATAATTGAAGGTGATGGTGGGCTACACCAGGGTGGTAGCGGTGTCAGAGGAGAAAAGGTGACATACATGAGACATGTTATAAAAGTAAAATCATAAGCTTTCAACAAAGTGCATATATTCAAACATACACACCCACCCACTCATACACACACATATAATATATATATATGTATATATATATCTTTATCTTCTGACTTTTTCTTACCCCCAACCATATATGTACATATACATATACATACACATATACATATACATATATGGATGAGGGTAAGAAAAAGTCAAAAGATGAGGATATTTACATTTTGAACCTGGGTGATGGAGAGATGGTGGTGCCCTCCACAGTATAAGGAAATTAGGACAATGAGAATGTTTGGGGGGAAAATGACATTACAACTTTGATTCATTCATTGTGACAACATTTGACATACCCTGGTACCATAAATCTCTCTCTCTTTCTCTCTTTTTTTCTTCTTCCTTTCTTTCTTTCTCTTTTCTCTCTCACACCCATCATACTAGCCCAAATGACAGAAGAGGAAAATAATAAATGCTAAAGCTTGATGTAGAAAAATTGGGACACTAATACATTGCTGGTAGAGGTGTGAACAGATACAGCCATCCTGGAGAACAATTTCGAACCATACCCAAAGGACTATAAAGCAATACTAGTATGGGTTTGTATCCCAAAGAGATTAAAAATAGAAGAAAAGAACCTAACTGTACAAAAATATTTATAGCAGCTCTTTTTGTGGGGGCAAAGAAATGGAAACTGAAGGGATATCCATCAGTTGGGGAATGGCTGAACAAGATGTGGAAGATGCTTATAATATAATTACATTTGTAATTGTGCCATAAGAAAAGACAAACAAAATGATCACACACACACACACACACACACACACACACACACACACACACACACAAATAAAAACAAACAAACAAACAAACCTGGAAAGACATATGAAGTGATGCAAAGTGAAGTAAGCAGAGCCAGGAGAATGTTGTGCACAGTAACAACAATAATGTATGATGATCAATTGTGAATGACAACTATTATCAACTAGGTGATGATAGAGGACAACTCCAAGAGACACATGACAAAAAAAGAATATCCACTGGATAGAGGGAATAAGTGGAGCCTGAATGCAAATTGAAGCAATCCATTCTTTATTTATATCTCCATGAATTTTTCTCTAGTGAAAGCAATATGTCTCTTTTCACAACATGACAAAAAAGCAAATATGCATCTTATGATGATATATGAGCAATTTAAATAAATACACTCAGAAATAAAAAGATATAAATATCAAGGATTATGTGGGAAGAAAATATGTAAAAACAAAAAAACAAAAAAAAGTTGAGGGATAAATAGAAGAGAAAATCAAGACATTAAACAAATGGTTCTGTTTTCAAAAAAAAAAAGTCTCTCCTCAGATTTGACTTGTCTATTTGTAATGCCTATCTAAGATCAATGTATGAAAGGATAAACTCCAAACAATAGTCAGATCTCCCCATAACCTCATCATTAGATATTTCGTCCATTTCGTTTTCTCTGTGTGAGTGGTCAAAATAAATTATTTTGTGTGCATATGGTTCTCTTCCAGGAGACTGCAATAATCTGGGCTTTGATGCAGTCAACAAAATGTATTTTCTTTAAAAAATGTTAGTTTACATAAACAGATTGTCTACAGGTGCTATGATATGCAGTCACTTCTCAGAGAGGCCAGGGTAAACCCAGGCTAAGTGACAGTTAGGCTCTAGTAGCTAATATTTCTGAGATATTTCAGAGATGAAAGTGTTTGTGTTACATGGAGTAATCCTCGGTAAAACAGAAGCAAGTGGCATAAACCCATCCTTGTTGATTTGAGAGAAAGCATGTATGTCTATTTGTTAGTTCATTGTTATTGACAGACAATAAGGAAGCTTGAGGGTTGGTTTTCTCCAATGCATTTACATTAGTTTTATGTACAACCTGAGCACTGCTGATGAAACTCATTGCAGGCTATAACATTGAGGTTTGCAGCTGTACCTGAAAGTCCCGGGGCTCAGTTTAATAATAAAAATTAAAAATTAAAAAGCCTTCATTTCAGATGTTCTAGATTGGGAACAGAATAGTTGGAGAAAATGAAATGAATCTATTTTACATTTATATAGCTCTGTGGAACAGGTGAGGTTTGGGTTTTAATTTGAATAGTAACAATACTTAGCATTTATATGGCACTTTATATTTTCAGGAAATGTACAATCATTAATTAGTTTATTTGCATACCTCCTCAGTGAGGTAAGTAAATATTCTCATTTTACAGCTGAGGAATCAGACTTAAATGGCCAATTTTCCCTGGTCACTTAGTACCTTAGCTACTATGCTGTCAAATACCTTTTTTTGACATTCTCCTCACACATATAATAAGTGCAGATATGCTTTTCCTTATTATTTAATCTCTTATTCAATTGAATTTTTAATCTCTCTAGTCCATAGTTGCATCAGCTGTAAAATGGGGATACTTTGTGAGCCTAATGGAAAAGATCTTGGCCATATGTTCTCTAGAGGTCTTTTCTAATCAAAGCTTTGCAAGGGACTTCTTTCACTGAGATCCATATTGATATCTAAGTAAAGCATTTTCTGTTCCTCCCACTCATCAGCAGCACTCTCTGCTCTTCAAATTATCCTACATTTACATATTTCTTTGGGTCACTAAATCTTTGACATAGAGCTGGAAAGGAATAACAAAGACCAAATAGTAAAACTTTCCCATTTTACAGATGAGGAAAATGAGGGCAAAAAGGTTAAGTGACTTCCCAAGATTATACTGATAGTGTCCAAGGTATATTTTGAATTCAGGTCTCCTGACTCCAAAAACAGTTTGTTTTTAATTCTCATCATATTATTTACTTATTATTTCTCCCCACCCATGTAAGATTTTGGAGAGTGGGGATATTTGTTTCCTTTGTACTTTTCATCTTGGTAAATCCAACTCCTGGCACAATCTCTGTCTTTATACAGTAAGTTTTTAAGAAATGTTTGTTGAGGGATAGCTAGGTAGCTGAATGACAGCCAGGTCTAGAGACATGAGATGCTGGGTTCAAATCTGGACTTAAACACTTTCTAGCTATCTGATCCTGGGCAAGTCATTTAATCCCAAAAGTAAAGGCTTAAAAGGAAAAAGAAAGAAAGAAAGAAAGGTTTGTTGACTTGAACTGATCTGTTACTATTCTCCAAGGATCTATGATTGCACATAGATGAGAATCCTTTCCATTGTCACAGTCCAGGGTCACTTTTGGCTCACCATCTTTCCATGCTCCTCATACTAATGATTTAATGACATCTGAATAAAATAACTTCTGAAAAATGCCTAAAACTGTGGCATATTTCTCCTTCTTTTATTAGGTATAAGATAGATATAATTTCTGACAAAAGCTTTTTATCAATATAATTTTGTCTTATTAAGGCTTCCCTATTTCTGTCAAGGGCACCATCATTCTTCTGTTCATCTCAGTTCATAACTTAGGAGTTATATTTGATTCTTCTGTTTTACTAATGTACCATATCTTATCAATTGCCAAGTCTTACAGATTCTAATCTTTATTCACAGCACAACTATTCTTGTTCAAGCCCTCATCCCCCACCACCTGGACTATTAATAAGACCTTTCTACTTGGTCTCTTTCTAGCTAGTCTCTCTGGTATCCAACCCATCCTCCATGAAGCTGTCAAATTGCTATTTCTAAAGTATGGGTCTGGACATATACGGTCCTTTTTTAAGAAGCTTCCAGAGAGGATATAACTCCTTCATTTAGCATTGTAACCTCTCATAATTTGGCTCTAAGCAATCTTTTCACAGTAATTATACATTATTTTGTTTCACCCACTCCTTGAAAGTCTAATGAGGAATATTCTTCCATTTCCCACCTCTGCACCTTTTCACAGTTTGTTATTCTTATCTGAAAAACAGCATCTCTTCCCCTCTTAAGTTTTAGAACTCTTAGCTCCTTTCAGTGGTCAGCTCTAGCACTACTTCCTTCCAGAGACATTTTCTGATTCCCCTAATTATTAGCACCTCCTGCCTAATTATTAGATATTTATTTTCTATACATTATTGATTTATTGGTGACTATGTTTTATCTGTCCAGGTATGATATAAACCCTTAATAGCAGGAGTTAGGCCATTTACATTTGTGGATCCAAATACTAAGCACAGTGTCAGACACTCAGAATCTACTTAAGAGATATTGTTGATTGATTGGATTACTATTTCCCAGTTGTATTATTATGATTTTTCCTGCTAATACCTGCCCACGGTAAGGAAACAAAGCAATGAGTTGTTAGAGTTTTTATAACAGATTAGAAACTCTACAAATTCATCTCAATCCCTTCCTCCTCTTGTCTATCCCTTTTCCTCACACATATCTACCCAGTGTATGCACAGCTCTTCTGTCCAATTACTTTCAATGGGTATTGGGAAGAAAAGGAGCATAGACTTAAAATCCCCAGCTTACAAATGTGCATGCATGAAATGTGGTATGGAGCAATCCAGGCTCAATTTTGCCAAATGATTTTGACATAGAGCACACTGGAACAAAAGGCACAGGGATTAGCTAATTATTTGAGCCACTGAGTCAAGTTGAACAGCGCCCATCCCACCCCCAACCCCCAGAGGAATTATTTCCAATTATCGACATCATCATCATCATCATCATCATCATCATCATCATCATCGTCATCATCATCGTCATCATCATCATCATCATCATCATCATCATCATCATCATCGTCGTCATCATCATCGTCATCATCATCATTGTCATCATCATCATTATCAACAACAACAAAACAACTACTCCAATACTTTAATTAACCAAACTTTTGTCTAAATTGTCCACATAACTCCATCAAGACCAAATCTCTATCTCTTATTTGCAAGACAGCATACAAGAATACTCACAAAGATATTTCTAGACATCAGTAGATGTGACTGCATGCCTCCTTCTGATCCAAACCAATCTGGAAACCTGAGTATACCTGGCATGCTATCTGCTTTATAAAATATTTAATGTAATCTTTGTTATTACCAATGCCCTGAGCAGCTTCACTTTCTTCTGAACTCCAGTAGAACTCAAACTTTTTTTTTTCCCTTAACATTAAGTAACTCAAAACTAAAATTAGTTGTTGCAACAATGAAGCCTGCCTGACCTTCCTTATGAAGCTCTAACATCCCTAGGGAGAAATGCTTCACAGACTTCAGGAGTGAAACATCCAATGATGTAACAAAGTTTTATGTGGGTGAAGGCTAAGAGGAAGGCTGAAATTTGGACATGTGGTTGATCAGTCTATTAATATGCTCTACATTGCAGCTCTATGTCACAGACATTTACTAGAGATAGTGAATTAGTCAACTCATTTTCTGCTTCTCAGATGGCAGCACGATTAGGAAAATTGGTATCTCTTCTAGGCAAAAAATAACAGACACTATATCTGGATTCTGGAAAGTCTAACAGTATTTTTTAAAACTTTCTTCAATCAGCAGTTCAACAATTTTCAAAGACAATGGATGGACAGACAACTGACGGCCAAAGCAATAAAGAGCTCACATTTATATAAAGCTTTGATGTTTACAATGTGATTTTCTCACAATAAATCTATGACATAGGTAAAGCAGTATCATTAGAACCATTTTATAGGAGAGAAAATAGAAGCTCAAATACACTGAGTCACATAAAGTTACACAGCTAAAACATGGCAAATCTGGATCCAAGTCTATTTTTTTAAATTTTTAAAACACCTCACCTTCATTTTCAAATATATTCGTCCACCTGACCCACTCAGAGAGTCATTCTCTGTTGTCAAAAATAAAATAATGTGGGAGGATGGGATGTGGGGAGGATGAAGAGAGAGGAAGTGGTTAAGCAAAAATTATCAGGATATGCAATAAATGTAATTGTAATTGTCATGTTCCACAGTCATAGTCCTTTACCTCTGCAAAGAAGAGAGGGAATCCATTTTCTTTTTAAGGCACATTCTTGGTTATTATCATCATGTTGTTCCATTAGGTTTTGGTGTGTCATTGTTATTCCTATTTATATAGTCTCCCCATCCATTTACTTCCCTTTCTATCTGACCAAGTTCAGTACTTTATCAATTAAACAACACTCCCTCACAGGCACTGTCTTAGCCCTAAGTCAGTAAAAGAAAGTTACATGCAAGGACCAAGAAGGGAAATGTTGAAACAAGTGAGATTGTGATATTCTGGCCAAAGGAATCTATCTATCTATCTATCTATCTATCTATCTATCTATCTATCTATCTATCAAATTATGTACATTCTATATTTATGCATATATATACATATGCATTTATTTATCATTCTTTATGTTTATTTGTTTACTTATATTCCTTCCATACACTGTTCTTTTTCAGTCATTTTCAACTCTTTGTGAGCAGACCTGGGGTATTCTTGGTAGATATACCACAGTGGTTTGCAATTTCCTTCTCTGGCTCATTTTACAGATGAGGAAACTGAGGTAAACATAATTATGTGACATCCAAATTCATCTAGCTAAGAAGTGTCTGAGGACATATTTGAACTTGGGAAGATTTGATTCTGCCTGATTCTAGGCCCAGGACTCTTGGACAGCCAAAAGGCAAGTAAGAGTAAGTGAAGACACTAACCATCAGACTAGAAATTCTTTGCTTAGATTTAAATCATCTGAGACAGACTGTTATCTTTATCTTAAGGTTCATAACAAAAGGAGATTGAACAGCTTCCTCTGTTAACCAATTTCAATGCTTAACACCCATCATGCCTGCCAAGATGGTCTCCTTTTGTTCTCCCTGAAATCTTGCACCATCTAGTATAAAGAGAGGACAGCTGCATAATGCTGTGTCATAGCAAATGATGCCTTAGAATGGTCTCCATTCTTGACATTTTGTCTTTGGGAATCTGTTGTTTTGGGCAAGTCCCTCCATCTCCTTGGTCTCTTAGTTCCTCATATTATTAAAAAGAAACACTGTCCAATGACCAAGGATCTTCTCCAGCAACAACATTCTGGGAATTGAAGATTTTTGCCTTTTTTTCTTCCTGCTTGGTATCCATCAAAATGGAAACAAGGAAACAAATACTGAATATCCCACTTTGATGTAGGCAACATTTCTCGAGATTGATATAATTCAAACTAGCACACAGCAGTAGTCTGCTTTTGATAGGGGAATAATGCAGGAGTATAATTCCAATTCCATGCCTTTGCATACATTACTCATACTTCTAGATTTACATTGGAGTCCCCCAAGACAAAAGACAGACAAGACACTTTCAAATTACAATTAACACCTTATTGTCACCCTGGAACTGAATAGTAGGTGTTTATCACAAGTTCCTAGATCTTTCATGTGTGGCAGGAAATGTCATTCCTGAAAGGTAGAGCAGGTACTGTGCTGTTGTCTGTGAATATTTCAGAACTTCACTGTGTGGCAGGGTAACAGAGCATTTGGGAAAAAAATAAAAATAAAACAAGCATTCTGTAAAAAGTGTACAGCAAAGGTTCTGCAGAACCAGCTGTTCTTTTCTACTTGATGTATGTCAGGGAGGCAGAACAAGGGCTAGTTGAACATCTGGACCCAAACCAAAGCATTTAAGATTTCCAAGCAACTCAGCGGCAGAGATGATTTATGATTCTATTCTTCCATTTTATCATGTGTCCTCTCACTTTATGGAATTTAGACAGCAATATAAACCTGCTGGTACTTTGTGGTCTAAAAAGACTGTTTGAAAACTGATTTTAAAAAGAAAAAAGAAAGAATTGAGTCTAGTTGGAGATTCTCAGAGAAAACTGGACATTATTATTTTTTTTAGCAATGAGAATTCAATCCAATTGAAGCATCCACTATGTGTCATGCACTGTGCTAAACAGTAGGTATAAAATTAATATAAAGACATTGACTGCCCTCAAGGAGCTTATAATCTAAAAAAAGGAGACTATAATGAAAAGGAATCAGGAAATTTGGATGGAGAACAGGATACCAAGGAATACCAGTTTTGGAATCATCTTGTTCTGTAAAAAAAGCAGAGGCAAAGTGGAATGAACTGAATCAAATTTCTGTTCTCTATAAAGGAAGGCATTGGGAGGAGTGTAGTACCCTGCCCTCTCACCTTTCAGTCCAAGGAGAGAAGAGGCTGAGAGAGGTGTTATCAATCAGAGCTTTAGATAAGAGCATAGTGAGGCAAAGAAGTGACAAGTTGAACTACTTTAACCTGGAAAAAGCATTTTGTTCCTTGGAGCTGAAACCTAGAGAAGTAAGATGTAAGTTTGGTTCAAGTGAAGTTATATTGCTTTCCTCATTGTTGTGGATAAGTTGCTTAATGCTCTGTGCCTTCTTATGGAGAGATGTTGGTGAAAGCTTTGGGGAAGTGAATCTGGGTCTTTGGGTTTCTGGCTTCCAGAGAGAAAAAAAATGTGGTTACAGGCTCTCTTCAAGGAGAGGACCCAGAAGAAGAAGAAAGACTCTGGTTTGAAGACAACATGTAGAGGTGTCAAAACCTCTACTCTGACCCTATCTTCAAATGACCATATAAGAAACTTAGGGGATTTGTTCTTGAATGAAATTTGGGATTCTGACTCTCTTGAATAAACTGATATATTTTACTCCTAGTGGGAGATCCCATTCATTCTGTGTATACTCTGATTTCGTCTTATCTGCATAATTTCTCTGATAGCTATTTGGTATCAATTTGGATAAATTGGATTATCTGTTATTGCTTTGTGTTGTCTTTGTGTAACTAGCATTTAATGGAAGGGAGTCAAGTCTTGAATATATACAGCTTGGGGCACTCCTTTATTGTTAAGCAATAACAATAAGAGACTTAAACTCAAACCTAAAAATTATTTCCCTTAGATTAATAATATTTAGAGGAAAAGTCAATAAAATTCCAGCTCAGTAAACTTTATAGGAGGAGAGCAAAGAGGCCAGATTTGTGGTCTCATTCTACTTTCCTCTTGCCTGAAATCTATAAATATTTATTTCCAGGTCCCTGTAAGCCATATTTAAACTGATCTGTGTAGATACATAAACTACATAGGTAGAACAGACATGGACACACAAGATAATAGCAGTGGTGTTAATAATATCTATCATTCGTATACTACTTTAAACTTTACAAAGTGCTTTAATTATGTATATTAACTCGTATTATCCTCACAATAACCTTGTGAGTTAAGTATCCCTATTTTCAAGTTGAGGAAACTTAATAGTTTCAATCACTTGCCTAAGATTAGTTACACAGTTGAAATGTTACTGAGGCAGGATTTGAATTTACACCTTCTTAACTCTAAATTCAGTATTCTGCCCATTATATTACCTAGTTTCTCATAGTATAAGCAAGATTCTATATTTTGTAGTCTCTTAGCAAGGTAGCCAATAAAACTAGAGAGGCTAACATGTACCTAAGTCCTCCTGATTTCAAGCTGGATACTCTATCCACTGCATCACTTAGTTGCCCCGCAAATAATCTGGTTTTGCATCCAAATTGAAACATTAGGCCAAAATCTGAGTTCTTTTTCTTAGTACTTTGTAATCTTGGGCAAATTCCTTTTTCCTGGGGTTTAATCTCAGTAAATTCAGAGTATTAGAGTAGATGAAAATCAACTGTCATGGCCTTTATAGCTCTATTGTAGGATTAGATTTTAATGATAAATATAAGAAAATGTTACCATCTTTGCTAAATAATGAAATGCCTTATTATTTTCCCCCAGCAAACAGAATGGAATGGTCTAATGATATCTAAAGGGAAAAGGAAATGACTTGGCTTTCTTGTAAAGGGCTCCTCATTAATGTTTCCTTTGTAAATCACTTGACCAATATACCCCCACCCTCATTCAAGTAAGTATTCAATAGATTGTCTTTGCCTTAAGCAAAGTAGCTATTTCTCTTCCCAGAAAGACACTGTAGGCACTTCCATAAATGTCATTGACCAGCAAGGGGAAAAAGCATATTTTTTTTTTAAAGAAGCTACTAAGCCTCTCTGAAAGCTGTCCTCAGAGATTTATATTTCAGTCATTAAATGTGACTGACTATAAGGAAATTAAAAAAAGAAAAAATAGAAAGTTGAAGACATCATAAATACAGAAAGTATAATGAATGTTTTAAATTTTTATTTAATGATGAAATGAAAGAAAAATCACAGATTCATAGTGTTACATATTGTTAATACTAATCAAGTGTCATCAATGAAATATTGACCAAATAAATGAGAAAAAAGACAAATCACTTTTTCAAAACTGTAGTCTTTGACTTCATTTCCATTAAGCATTTTATCATGCTCTGTTCTTCTTCTGAATCTATATAGTTACCAGTTTCATTTTTAGCAAATCATCTTTACATTGATTGGTACATCAAATGCACAATTTAAAAGATTAAATACTTTTCTGATAATGTAAATGTGATATATTAAGATATATCACATGTACTTTAGTAATGTATGCCACACGTACATTACCATAAAGGCATATATGTGTATGTATGTATATATAAAACATCATTGATGTATCAACATTTATAAAGTAAGTATAAAAATATGTCACATAATATATAAATTATATGGTTAAGGAATTAGACAGAACTTGTGATTCCACTATTATAAAGAAAATACTTCTGCCAATACAATTTGGTACCTGCTCTGAAACTTAGAATATTAGAGAAATGCTTTAACCATAGAGTTGTTCAATGTTTGCCCAGTGTTACATGGTCAGGATAGATCAGAGAAGAGATTTAGCTCAGGTTAGGGTACCCCCAAAGAATACCTGATGAAGGAGAAGTATGAGAAAATAGCTAAACGAATAAAATTCAAAAAAGACAAAAACAAAATAAAACAAAAAATCCAAAAGAAAAAGAGTAGCCATAAAATGTTTATCTGGCTTGTCAAGCTAGTCTTCTTTGATACTGTCTTCTGTGGTTCTGTATTGCTCCCATTCAAACTAAGCCATTCAACATAAATGGAATTTATTAATCCTATTCAGTTCAACAAACATTTATTAAATGCCTTTTATATACTAGGCATTGTAAATTTAGAGATGTCTAAAAAAATCAGCTCTTTCCACAACAGATTCCATTTAATCTTCTTCTCTTTACTAAATAATTGAATGGATGATTAAATACAAGATGAGTTAGAGGACTAGAGAGAGAAGGCTGTTGACTACTGACTGGAAAGGCTTCCCATAGGACTGTACTAAATCTTGAAGGAGCTCAAGGACAAAATTAAGACTCAGAGACCTCCCCTAACCTTACCACTAGAGCCACTGGCAAATTGCTGAGTTCTTGTCCAGTCATGAATTCTTTTTCTGCTATCTCATCCCACCCTTGACCCCAGCACAGCAGATGAACCAGAGTTCTTCTCATATCTGCTTTTGAAAGTTGTCAAACTTGCCTCCAAAACTGATCTAAATTTTAGGAGAGCATGGCCTTCTGGGAAATTAGGAAGGAAAGCAATTCTCTTTTAGAGGCTATTAATACATTTTTATTTCAATTAACCTCAGGATGGCATTTGTTTAATATGATTGTTAAAATCTAGAATAGTACTTGGCAATGGAGGATGTCTTCTAGGAAGCATTCTCATATAGTGGGAAGATGACTGAATTTGGACTTAAAGGACATGATTATGGATTATAGATGTTATTGGTTATTTCTGAAACCATGAACAAATCACTTAATTTCTATAGGACTAGATTCCTTATTTGTGAAAATAAAGTTTGAATTGGTAGAATTCAAAGTTCCCAGAATTATAGATCTAGAACTTAAACTGACCTTAGAATTCATTGAAAAATACTGCCTTACCCAAGGTTACAGGGGTAGAGAGTCAAGTCAAGTACTTACGAAGTATCTACTTATGCCAAGTACTGTGCTAAATTCTGAGTGTTCCAAGAATGTAAAAACAGTCCCTGTTCTTAAGAAGTACATAATCTAGTGGGAAGGCAACACGTAAATATCTATACAATCTCTATGTGTATATCTATTTGTATACATATATTTATAGAGAGATAGATGATAGATAGGTAGATAGATGGATAGATAGATAGATAGATAGAGAGACAGATAGATAGATAGATAGATAGATAGATAGATAGATAGATAGATAGATAGATAGATAGATAGATAGATAGATAGATAAATAGATGGATGGATGGATGGATGGATAGATAGATAGGAAGAAAAACAGAGAAATACTGCTCTGCCTTTTCCTTCTCTATTTTCCCTTCCCCATCCATCCCCACCTCCTGCAACATTCCACATGCTGACTCTCTGTGTCTCTGTGCTTGCCTTTCTTTCTTTTGTGGTCATGTTATCTTCCCTAGAACTGGAAGTATATTTGTCACTCACAGGCCATCATTTTGCTGACCAGAATGAAAGCTTTAATCTCTAATTCTGACCTAGCAGACTTACCTCTCTTCAAAGACAGTCTGGCACCACCCTACCCCAACTCTCAGGAGCTCACAATTCTGATTGACATTAGCTTCTACTTTAGGTTAGAATTCTCAGGATGAAGAGAACTACAATATTCAGCTTCCCTGGTAGTGTGGCATCCAAGTGTGAACCACTATGTCCAGCCTTTAGTTCTAAATTTCTATGATGTCTTCTTCTCTACACAGATGTCCATTCCCTGAGCTATTTTTGTGCTGTTTGAAGATGTACCTAGGACCACACCTGATTTACTTGCCCTTAAAGTTCATTATCATGCCACCTATAAATTCAGCTTCGTAAAGAAATATCCATAAATATAACTCATTGCTAAATGGACATATTTCCCCCCTTAGGAAGGGCTGCTGAGCACTTGAGTTACAAAATTGTTTCCTTTGGTGGCTCGTAAATAGAACTGCTTAATTATTCCTACTACATATCCTAAAGAACAAAAGTTCTCCTAATCATAGCATAGAAATCATTATTATTGATTAAAATGTCATTTCAGTCAGAGATCAGGAACCCAAAAAAAGATCATTTCTACTTTCCAAATTAACCATAAAATGTTTAAACTGTAAGTGAAATGCCATCGTTCGCAGTGGCAATGAACTTCCAATAATAGGATCTATTTTATATTGGTTCAAAAACACTGTCTTAATTAGCTTGACCTTTAAAGAGCTTTTCTAGCCCTGGAATGTTTTAAAATGCTTTCATGTACTACTCACACAAAATCCTACCTGCCCAAATAGAATTATGAAACTTTAAAAACAGATTCATATTTATATTGAGCTCCTAGGTTTTGTTTTCTGTTGGGGGGCACATTTTTACAGCATAACTTTTATATTCCTATTTAAGATGTCTTAATAAATTACATTTTTAAAAATGTTTAGTTTCTATGAAGGACTTTCCCATTTTTCCTATTGTTTGGGTCATAAAATTATCTGGTATCAGGAAAAAAAATAATCAAAATATACACAGAAATCACCCCTCATCTAAAAAAGGAACTTCTTTGTATCTTTTAGACCCAGAAAGATGTCTCCAAGCATGAGGTGTTTAAATGAATTTTGAAGAATCATAGAACTAGTATGTCTTGACTCTAGCTCTCCCTATTTAGAACCAAGAATCCCATTTGGCTATCTAAAATTGAATTTCCCTGAACTCTTACTTTATACCACTCTAACTCCCCTTAAACAAATCTCACCCACAGGGGCGGGGGAGGGAGTACTAATTCTGACACTTTAACAAAGGCTAAAGCTGACAGCCTAAAAGGTCTCAAGTGACTTCAAATTTGAAAGTAGTCAATATTTGGGGGTGGGGCGGGTAGAGATGGATGAAACTCATAGACTGCCTTGAAAAAGCTCTAATAATGGTTGTATCCTAGAAGAACAAAAATACAGATAAGAAACTTATTTGTCATCACTATGATTTTGGAATATTACCTACCCTTTTCAAAAAGTTGATTTTCCCTGGTAGAAAAGATAAACAGTAAAACAAAAGAACTGATATAGTTTATTCATTTTCTTCAAAAGTCTGACACCTCTCCATTTTAATATCTATTTTTTGATCCTACAGAAAACAGTAACAACACCACTAATGATAAATAACATATATGTAGTGCTTACTTTGTGACAAGCACCATGCTAAGTGCTTTACAACAATTTTCTCATTTTCTCCTCGTATTAACTCTAGGGGAGTAGGTTGCTATTATTATCTTCATTTTGCTGATGAGGAAACTGAGGCAGGGAGAGGTGAAAAGTTTTAAGGGTCTCATAGCTACAAAGCATCTGAGTTTGAATTTGAACTCAGGTCTTCCTGATTCCTGGCTTGGCCATCCATCCGCTGGGCCACCTCGCTGGCACTAATTATCTGTTTCTGTACTAACCACCCAGACAGCACAAAGAGGAAGAGATGTTTGCTTTGAAAGGGTCTGTGTGTGTATGTATATTAACATATGTAAACATAATCACGCATACATATATATGCATACATTTGTGTGTGTTTTCAAGTGGTCTCGAGAGATTTGGAGGCAGAATGCCTGAGTTCAAGTCTCAGGTCTGCCATTCACTAACTCTGTGACTGCAGAAATCACTTCCCCTATAAGAATTTCAATTTATTTGTAAAATGTGTGTGTGCGTGTGTATGTTTAATGGTATGTTTGAGTATTCACAAAGGTACTTTTCAGACCTAAGATTCTAAATGTAGAAGCGACAACAAAAGATTTTTGAGAGAATGATCCCATTCACATGATTCTTCTATCCTACCCAGGACCAAAAACTAGTATTATTTGTAAAATTTGTGAGTGTGTGTATGTTTGGTGATTGTGTGGATTTGGGTATTCATGAAGCTTCTTTCCAGATCTAATATTCTAGCATAGATTTCTTGCATCCTCCAAGGAGAATTTCTGATAAAATGCCCCATTACCCGAGTTGGTGAAAGAGTGTCTACCCTGCGAAAATCAGAGCTCTTTCAAATTACGATCCATTTTTTTCTATATGTAATTCAGACGCATCCCAGACACATCACAGCCGGGCACTTATGGAAGGTCTTTTAATCTTTATATACACAGAATTTTACCAGTAGGGACAAAGATGTTGCAAGGGCAGAGATACACACTACCTTTAGGAAACCTGTTTTCTACCAGAAGGGAGAGAAGTAGAGAGGTTCAATGTAAATTCTCCCAGATTTTGAGTTAGAGAACTTGGGTTCGAATCTTGTTTCTTCCACTTAGCCTTTGTAAGACTTCAGATAAGACACATCACTGCTATGAGCCTCAGTTTCTTCATCTGATTGAAGAGGGGCTTAGGCTGGCTGGGTTATCTCTGAGGCTCTTTCCAGCTCTAGTGTGTGATCCTCTAAAGCCTGTCTAGTCTATATTGGTAGTCTTTTCTAACCACTTGTACTTTGCTGCTAAATAGACTAGCACAACTGCACAAAATGTGCAAATCCACTCCAACAGCCTCTGCTGAATTTGCTGCATTCAGCATGCATTAAAAGCCCTCTTCCTCTCTTTTTTTTCATAACACTGTTTCAGTCTTGTAAGTTTTAAGCTCCAGTAGCATATGTCCTTGATAGAATAGCATTGGCAAATGGCATGTCATTACCCCCAGAGGGGGTAACAAAAGATTATTGAGAGAATGATCACATTTACACAATTCTCCTATCCTACCCGGGACCATAAACTCTTACTACCCGAGCTTGCACCATCATTTATTCAAAACCAAGACAATTGTTTATTTAAATTAGATTAAATTGCTCTTCTCCAAAGCAAACAGCACAGAGTAATCAGATGCTGGTTTTAATTGTTCCAATGAAAATATATTTGTATGCTTACAGAACATGGCCAACTGCTGTATTGTAAATAGGAAAACTACATACAGTTGATTATTTAGTCTAATTTCCAATCACCACCAGCCAGGGGAAATTAGTTAATCGAAACCATAACAATGTCTCTTCAGCCTAGAAGATGCATGTTGGTTTAGAGAGAGGTTTTCGGCTGACATATGAACATTTGCTTCCTATAAACCCCTTTCCTGAAGTGACTGGAGGGAAGCTGATGGAATATTAAAGGAAACAGTCATTTATAACTCCTCTCTCCTAGCCTCTAAAGTACAATTACCAGTTTTTAGAAGAGGTGAGAAACTCCTAAGTGAATAAAAAATGGAAAAACTTTCATTTCAAATCTATCTTCTTTTGCCCTAAATTTAAATGTTAGTTTTAAGTTTAAGCTTCTGAGCAGTTCCTCATCTCTCCAATCACCTCACCCTTTCCAAAGGAAAGCTTTGACCATGTTCAATGTTCAATTCCTGATTTCATTATTAGTTGAATACAAAGCTCTTTCATTTATTTGTCTTTTACAATCTAACTCCAGCTAATCTTTCCAGCCTTTACATTTCACGCTCTCAGATGTGCTACAGCCCAGCCAAGGTGTCCTTTTTTCTCTTGCTCATGAACAAGGGTCCGTCTCCATCTCCTAGTCCAGCATTGGTGAAGTATGGGCACACATGCCCAGCTGGCACTCAGGAAGCTACTTCATTCCCTCTCTTCCCAGCACCCAAGGACATTTTTTGTATGTCCTGCTCTTCTGTCCAATAGCCCAAAGTGAACATTCTTTCCTACCCTCTCTGGTGTAATGGCTGGGGTGATTGGGGGGCTCACAGACAACTTAAATTTGCCCTCTGGGCACTTGAACTGGAAAACCTTCACCAATACCATCCTAACCCATGCTCAGATTGTTCTCCATGTCTAAAATGCTCTCCATCTGTTGACTCTATCTCTTATAGTCCCTAGTTTCCTCCAGTACCTAATTCAAGTACATGAGTACTTCCCTGGTCCCTCCTCCATTCCCACCAACTTCCTCCCATATTGCCTGGCATTTACTTTATGCTTATAAGGCTTGGCATATAGTAGGCACTTAATAGATGCTGATAGATTGACTGATTCATATGCCATTGAGAGTCTTAAATAACGTGGTATTGTAAGAGATAAATACTGTATTATTTTTAAGGACAAAATACAATCAATCTAATGTTGACAGATCAGAAGACTAGAAGGTCCTTTGGTGGAACTAGTTTTCTTCTTATCTTTGCATTGACACTGACTAAAATAATACTTCTAACACGTCAGGCAGTTAATTATTTACTTACTGAACTGAATTGCAACCTTTTCTTTTGAAAGCCACAAAGAATCACTAATATTTTCAACAAGGAAGTTGCCCCATGGCCCACATGATCCCTTTTTTTAATCAGAAATATCTCCTTATTAGAATGTCTCATTATGTGGTTAGCCTTCTATTCTTGTTAGACATCACAGAAATAGGAGTAGCTGGCTAGACTCTGACCTTATGACACCCCAATACCATGACTCTGAGCTCAATTCATTTGGATATCATTACATTTCACTAATTCCCAATTACTACACGCAAATATTTTTTTTTGTGTGGTCTTTCTGTGAATTGCCCTAAACCCCAAAGCATTCTGATCAACAAGTATAATTATCAAATGTTATATCATTAGGGGAATTGTTACAAAGCTGGGCTAGCTGTACAACAGAATTAAAAATAAAATAAAATAAAATAACTGTTCCTGTATAGCAGGAAAAAAATCTCTACTTAAAAATAATAAATGATCCATGCCTCTGATGCATCCTGGCTGTGTATGTAACCCTGGACAAGTTGCTTAACCTCTCAATGCCTAAGGACACTTTCTTAAGATTATAAATTACAGAGAAGCAGAGAAGTCTGTGTTGGTAGTTGGCATTTCCACCCTGGAAACTCCCTATCCCAGTGAAATCGCAGATGTGGCTTTATAAAAAAGGTAAAAAATAAGTTAGCAATATTTTATATGTCTGAAGGTATTTAAAGAGGCCATACGTGCCTTAAAAGCATATGCTAACAATAATAATAATATTAGTAATAGCTAGCATTTACATAGAGCCTACTGTGTGCCAAGCACTGTGTTAATAAGCACATTACAAGTATTAGCTCACGTCATCTTCCCCACAACACTAGGAGGTAGTTTCTATTATAATTCTCATTTTGTAGTTGAAGAAACTGTGGCAAAAAGAGATTGTGATTTGTCCAAGTCACATAGCTAATAAGTAACTGAAGTTAAATCTGAATTTGAGGCTTACCTAAGCTAATGATCTATCCATTGCCCCCAGCTTTCTAGAGAGAAAGAGGGAGATGGTGGGGAGAGAAAGAGACAGACAGACAGACAGACAGACAGACAGACAGAGACAGAAAGACAAAGACAGAGTCAGAGAGAGATTTGTAGATAGATATCACAAGGGCATTCATCTCTCTCTCTCTCTCTCTCTCTCTCTCTCTCTCTCTCTGACTACACTTGGTGGGTTATCCTTGCATAGCTACATTAATGCTTACCCCACCTTCTAAAAGGACTTTATACATTTCTGTCCCCCAACTCTTCCCCTTCATGCTTCTTCCTTCTTTTTGGTGATTATGTCTAAATTATCCTGTCTATAACTTGTTTTCACATAGTTGTCTGTATGTGGTTTCCTCCATTACACTGTAAACTCCTTTTGCCTTTTTCTTTCGGTATCCCTAGCATTTAGCATATTTCCTGGCACAAGCAGCAACTTAATAAATGCCAGTTGACTGATTGCTTTTCTTGGGGAGAGTTGGGGAAAGAAAAAAATTGAGAGATGTTTTTGAACTGCATTTCTTAATTGAAGGTCCATGAGCTTGTGAATGTTTGTTTGTGTTTTTAGTATGTTTTGATAACTTAAAAAAATAATTGGCATTCTTTGTAATTTTATGTATTTTATTTATACATTCACAAACTATTCTGGGAAGGAGTTTATAGGCTTTACCAGACTGCCAAAGGGGTGTTATGAAACAAAATAATTTTAAAACTCTTGTATCTTGAGTGTAAAAAACTTCCTAATTGTATCTACTAAAGCACATGCTTTCTCCCTGTGGGATGTTCCACTATGAATAGCTTTTTTTAAAATGAATATTTTTGATGGCTAAATATGTTGTGGCATAAGATCATAATGGCCAGCTAGGTGGTTCAGTGGACAGACCATCAAACCTAGAATTTCAGGAAGACCTCAGTTTAAATTTAGCCCTAAGAGACTTTAAGCTGTTTAACCCTGGACGACTCATTTACCACTGGTGATGCTAGTCTTTTTCACTGTTACTTAGTTTTGCAGAACTCCTTTTTTCAACGCCTCTGCTTTTTATTCTTTGTTAAAAAGAAAGACTTTCTGGGAAGGGCAAGAGTGATGTTGAAAAATATGTAATGTAAAAATAAAGGATTCTATTTTTGAAAAAGATACCTTAAGATGCAGTAATAATGTAACAAGAAATAATAGTTAAAAGCAAAATGGCAAACTATTAATGATCATTGGAAGGATTATCTGATGG
The DNA here is from genome assembly GCF_016433145.1 of Gracilinanus agilis. Classification (NCBI taxonomy): domain Eukaryota; kingdom Metazoa; phylum Chordata; class Mammalia; order Didelphimorphia; family Didelphidae; genus Gracilinanus; species Gracilinanus agilis. The sequence continues at coordinate 44,973,052 of NC_058130.1, read as the reverse complement.
ACAGGATCAGCAATTTTCTGACATCATCATCATCATAAACATAACAATGACAATGATAGTTCTTGACATTTTTAAGGTGTTTAGAGTTGACTAAATGCTTTTATATTTATCATTCTATTTCTTAAGGAAGGGCACAGATGTGCCATGTTAATCTTTTCTTCCTCATTTCCTGTTTATTTTGACCCTTTGCACTTTATTTTCTAACCCTCTTTGTCTTTCTTTCTAGGTTCCTTTTATGTGCTATCATCCACATTAAAACATAAGGTCCTTAAGGGAGAGAAGTGGCTTTCATTTTGCTTCTCTATATTCTCAGCATTCAGCATAGTGGGACATACTTAGTCCTCAAGAAGCATTAGAACTTCTGGTGTAAGGGCTTGGCAATTCCTTTTCAGGGCTGCTTTCTTTTTCTTATTCTTTTTTATTCTTCTTTTTCTTTTTCTTTTGGTGTCCATCTGCCACCTGTCTCTTACCCTCTTAACTGTGACTCCAAGAGGCTGTAGCATTTGCAGCAGCCATATCCTGGTAAACCATTTCATTAGATGGGCTGAACCAGGTTGAGGATAACAATCAGGTCTCAAAGGCATGAGTGAGTGAAGAAGTATCTACCCCAAGCATGGGAAATATTTCTCCCAGCAGAAAGGGGAGAGGAGAAAAATTTGTTCCAATGTCCATGAAGGTAGCTACAGCAGGCATTATATAGCACTTAGAGCTTGGTTGTACATCAAAGAAGTCAAGATCATCCACTGCATCCAGAGACATCCCAAATCATTTTGACTTTTGTCTTTTCACTGGGAGAGAGTGAGGCAGATGGCTTTGTGTAACTCTGCATAACTTAAATTCAAACTCAAATTTATGTACAAGACATAAGATTCGATGTCAAATTACATTTGGGTCCTCTTTGAGGATGAAGAACAATAACCAACCAACCAACCAACCAACCAGCATTGAAGGAGTAGGGGATGGGAAGACATCCAGTAACCATTTAGTTAATAAGCATTTGCTTATTAAATTTTTTTTGTAGTTTTATTATGTATTTTACTAATTTACTGAAACTATTATTTTCCCAATTAATTTCTTTACTGATTGCATCTGTACTTTCTTTAATTTGAAAATGTTCATGTCATCAACCAAAATAGTTTGGTTTTCTCTTTCTTTATCTTTACAATTTCCAATCTTGTTGCTGTTGCCAGCATTTCTAGAGCTAGATCAAATAAAAAAAAATAACGACCTTCATTTTTTATTCTTAAATATCTAACGTTTTTACCCAGGGTAAAATACCAATTTTCTTTTAAGAAAGACACCTTTTTAAAACCACAGAATAATAATTATTTTAAACCTGAACTTTTTAGGGTTTTTAGCACATGAGAATAGTTCTTTTTTGAAAGCTTACTCTATACTTATTGATAATACTATCATATTGGATTTTTGTTGTTATTTCTATTGTAAACTCTGGAAAGCAGGGATTACCTTTTTTTTCTCTTGTATTCCCAGTGTTTACCACGATTCTGTCCACATAAAAGGCACTTAGTAAATGTTTATTGATTGATTTATTGATCAAAATATAATTAAGCCAATAATTTTCCTTAGTATCCTTGCATTTCTAGTCATTTGTTTATATTTCATGTTTAGTACTTCTCACAGGGTTGAGCAAAGGAATTTTTTGGCCACACCAATCCTTAAATATTGTTTAACAACTCATAATGATCTAGCAATCTGCATCAATCAGTAATTCTAATGGAAAATGAAAGATGCTTGAAGGAATGATATGAGTAACATCAGAATGAGGGGCGATGCAGCCTAGTGAATAGCTATTCAAGTTTTCAGACACATCCTGGTTGTCTGTCTCTGGAGAAACCATTTAAACTTTTAGCAGCTGAGACAACTCTGTTAAACTCCCAGTCATAGAGTAGGTGGAGTTCTGAATTCAAAGAGGGTATTTCCTCACCAGGATTTCCCTATTCTCCAGTCATATCTTGACTCCCTCAGTTCTATCCTTAACAGCAAGCATCAAAGTTTGCCACACCATCACATCTTCTCCAGACATCTGCCCTCTTTTCACCTTCTTTCTTTCATGTAGGAGGTAGGAGGTTTGGATTCTGCATTCAATGAGAATGGTTTCCATAAACCCCACTTAAATACCAGCCTCCCTACTTGGTAGTCAGACCCTGTGTTTCAAAATTACAGTGCGGATTTCCAAATATAGTAATAGATTTTATCAGCTTCTCACTTCAGTTCAATTAATTTCCTCTATTATTAATACAGGAAATGTGAACATTTCAGTCTATTCATATTCCATGTCTCTGATATGCTAATCTGCCTATTTGCAACACAAAGAAATCACATTTATTGGGGAACACAATCTGTATTTTATTGGATCACAAACAATCCCAGGATTGAGGATGATTATTTTTCTCCTAGATTCTGTCAGTGCTGAGGGGCGAACCATGATCTATTTGAGTGGGGATTTTGGGGGTGAGGGTGTAGGCTTTTAAGGTGGCACTGAAGATTAACAGACATAAAAATTGGGGTCCTCGGAGCTGTGCTCTAAAGCTGGAAGGACATCATCTATTCCCACCCCTCCTTTTATAGAAGAGGATCTGTGATGGAAAAAGGTTAAATGGCATGTCCAATATCACCGTAGGCATCAGAGACAGGATTTTAACCCAAGTCCTCTGATTTTAGACAGTTAGGTGGTGGAGTGGATAGATTGGTGGGCTTGGAGTCAGGAAAACTCCTCCTCCTGAGTTCAAATTGAGTCTCCGTTACTTACTAGATGTATGACCCTGGATAAGTCACTTAATCCTGTTGCCTCAGTTGTTGGTTTTTTTTTTAGCTATAAAATGAGCTGGAGAAGGAAATGGCAAATTATTCCTGTATCTTTGCCAAGAAAACCTGAAATGGAGTGACAGAGAAGCAGACACAATTGAAACTACAGAACCACCAAAACCTCTGATTCTACTGAAACCAGTATTCTTTCATGTCATAGTTACATAGTAATAGGTTAATGAGTCATATAATTATTCTAAGACAAAATATTGCATACACTTAAAGACAGTATGGTACAGTGGAAAGAACACTCCATTTGGAGACAGAGGATCTGAGTTCAAATTTGAATTTTCTCAATTCAATGTGAAATCAACTGTGTAGAATGGGGAATGCAATTTATCATCTCTGGACTGGTTTCCTCATTTGTAAAATGAAGGTGTTAGATTAGATGACCTCTCAAATCTCTTTTAGTTCCGCATCTATAATCCTGAGATCCAGTAGGTGGGCCAATACAGATTCTGATTTGGCAGACAGGAAAGAGACAGTGAACAGTTATGTGGGCTGAGTAATAAAAATGACAAATACATGTGTGAGTTAATAGATGGTTAAAAGTTAGAATTATGGGGCATGAGAAAGGATTAATGATTATCAAAATAGTGATAGGATGTTAATGTTGATTTAGAAGCAGTATGCCATACTTTAATGCATGTCTACTTCAGAGAATTTTGGTATAAATTAATTTCACATTCAAAGATAAGCAAGCAACACGTCTTCTGGACACGCATCATTAAATCCTACCAACAAGACACACAACTATGTAATGACACAAGAAGTATTTTCTTTGTCACATTAAAAAGAAATCATCCTGTTAATTCAATGGAAACTAAAAAAGAAAACTGTATAATAATAATGACATTTGGAAGCCTCCCTGTCAGGAGATAAAAAAAAATACTCTAAGTCCTCTGGTAAATTCTAAATGAAAGCTAAAAGAATCAAGAGACAACTATATTGATAAATAATAGTACTTAAAGATCCGCAGGCTTGTCTAGCTACAATAAATGGAGCATAGGGGATTATGCAGCATTTTAAAAGCTCACCTTTCTGGTTCAGCCAAGTGGAAGAAGAGATCAGTCACTACCAATAACTGTTAGATCTCTGGAACATATCAAGGGAGAAAATCTCAGTCTTATGCCAACTTTGGTACTTTTATTCTCTACATGGTCATACACACGTGTGTGTGCATGATTCATGCATTTTTATGGTCTTTCCAAAGTCAGTACAATGTGGGGTTATTAAAGCTAAAAAACTATAATAAGAAATAGGGAGCATCCAACAATCATCAATAAGGCAAGGATCCAGGAGAACACGAAGGGACTCATGATGGAAAAGGCTATCCACTGCCAGAGAAGGAAGAGATCGACTCCTCCCTTTAATTCCTCTATGAATTTTTCTCTAGTGTAAACAATATGTGTCTTGTTTCATGACATGGCATACATGGAACTATGTAGTAAATGAAAAGATAACTTATGTCTTTACCTGCCTTCTTGGGGAGGAGGGAAAGATGAAAGGGAGAGAGAGAGAGAGAGAGAGAGAGAGAGAGAGAGAGAGAGAGAGACAGAGAGAGACAGAGAGAGAGAGAACGTGGATTGCAAAATGTCAGAAAATAAATATTAAAAATTGTATGGACATGTAATCTGGAAAATACTTTTTAAAAACCTTTTTTAAATACACCATCATACGCATATAATGTATGTATAATATGTCAGTATATTCTCTCAGCAACCATACATAAATGTAGACTATACATATGGATGTATGAAGCATATGTGGGTACATGATAAATCTGTTCTTGAAAGCAAACAGTCGACAAGTCTTTCTTTTGTCCTTGTTATGTGCCAGGAACTATATTGAATTCTGGGGTTAAAAAGACAAAAATGAGCTAGGTCCTGCCTTAAACAAGCATATATTTATTTACATTTAGTTGTAAAGTCAACATATACATACATATATACACACATATGCATATATATATACACATTTAAGTCCTATATACACAAACTATGTTCTGTGTGGTTACATGTCCATGATTAGACATGTGTATAATTATACATGTTTGACATTTATATCTTCTATGTGATTACATATGTGTATCCATCCATGCATGCATTTGTAGCTCTAATATACATTAAAGAAACAAAATCACACACAATGCCTGCAAATGTATTTCACACATATGCATATGTTATGCTTGCATATATAACATATAATAACACATAATATTATTGAATGTATACATCCAAATGAAGTCAAAGAAAAGAGAAAAGGATATATTTTTGTAGAATTATTTATAGTAGCTTTTTCTAATAGTGGCAAAATAATTGGAAATTAAGAGGATGTCCATCAATTAATAAGTGGCTGAACAAGTTATAGTTTATGGTTGTGTTGGAATACTATTGTGCTATAAGAAATGATGAGCAGGATGGCTTCAGAAAAACCTGAGAAGACTTACATGAACTCAGCTAAATGAAAAGAGCAGAACCAGGAGAGCTTCCTATAGAAGAGTAAAGGGAATTGTAAGGACAATCAACCCTGAAAGGTTTAGCTATTCTAAGAAAGACAGTGACCTATTTTGGGGGGACAGCAAAGGCTGTCTAGCTCAACACAATCATTTTAACATTGAGGAAACTGAGGTCCAGGGAGGAGAAAGGACTTGCCCAAGAACAGACATGTAATCATCATCAGAGGTATAATATAAATAGCTCAGAAAATAGAGTCTAGTCTATGGAGGCAGGAATTTCTGAGTTCAAATTCAACTTCAGGTAATATCTGTGTGACCATAGACAATTCACTCAATTTCTCTGCCTAAAAGGGCAGTGATATGATTCAGCAGGTAGAGCACTAGGACTATAATCCGAAAGACCAGAAAGATCAGAGTTCAAGTCTTACCATAGATGCGTACTAGCTATGTGGCCCTGGGCAAATCACTTAACCTCTTCCTAAAACTGGAGAGGGAAATGACAAATAGCTCCAGTATCTTTACCAAGAAAATCCCATGTGCAATGGGTCCACATGGATATAAAGAGGAGGACACAACTGAATGGATAAACAAAAATAGCAACTCTTTGCCCTTTGCCTAAGTTTTGTCATATGTAAAATGGTAATAATAATTGCAGCTATCTCTCAGGGCTATTGTGAGGTCTAAATGAAATAATAATTATGAAGTGTTAAACACTATGTCTGACACCTAATAAACTATATATAGTATGTATATATACTAATGAACTCAAGTTTCCTGAGAGTAAAGCCAGTATTCTTTAGTCTGTACCATGGAGGAGATGACAACATTCTTTTAACATTCAAAGAAAAAGGATCATGAAAGGCTTAATGGAAAAGATAGCATTTTGAGATGGGCTTTGAAGGAATGGAAAGAGATTCTAAAACTGATATGGAGGCTGAGAAATTATGGAATTGAAGTAATAATAAACCTACTGAGGTCAGAGAAACAATGTCTATATTCAGGAAAAGGGTGTCCTGCCTAGACAGTTTGGTAGATGAAAGGCAGGCTGTAAAATAATCCAAGTGACATATCTAGATAGAATTTAATCAAATGCTTTTGCTTAATTTATATTTGGGGAGCTCAAAAAAGGGGGAACACTTGTTACATTTCTTGTGTCTGATGGAATATAAGTTTTTTGGGGGGGTGTGGGGAATATTTCATATTCATCAGTGTATTCCCACCATTTAACTCAGTGACTGGAATAGAGTAGGCTCATAAGAGGGACAACTAGGTGGTACAGTATATAAAATTCCAGGCTTGGAGTCAGGAAGGTTTCAAATCTAGTCTCAGACACTTACCAGCTATGTTACCCGGGGCACGTCACTTAACCCTGTTTGCCTCAGTTTTCTCATCTGTAAAATAAGCTGGAGTAGGAAATGACTAACCATTCTAAGATCTTTGTCAAGAAAGACCCAAATGGGGTCATGAAGAATTGGAGACATTTGAAAAAATGATTAAACAATAACAAAGGCTCATAAGGAATGAGTGCTAATTGACTGGTTGATTGATTGATTTCCACAAGCTGCATATAGATGTGAATGTACAGCAGGGTGATCAAGTAAAGAGAAGAGAATATTTTTTGTCTTTTTCCCCCATCCAATTGGAATTTTTTAGTTACTTTCACTGGGAAGTCATTTATATAAGTGAAGCTTGCTTTCAATATTAAAGATAATTAAGCCATGAGAATAGAGTCAACAAAGACAAATGCTTATAATAAAATCCCAACTGGGAGAGTGTTTGAAATTCAAACTTTATTATGAGCTGTGTGCTTTGTCAATGAACACATGTTACTGCTCCAGTTTGTCTTATAGCAAGCTTACACAAACCAAGTGCATAATAAAAGCACGCAGCTTTACAGATATTGAAATCATGAAACCCAATGTAAATCTGTTGGGCAAATTGCCTCTCCTATCTTGATGTATCCTGCAATATCCTGCTAATGAGTAATTTATTCCCTGAGTGCCATAAATTTAAGAGTCAGGATAATGTGTTCAGGCCACTAGGGTAGTTATTGTGCATGAATTGATGCAAATAGCCCAACTGGATTCCAGGAAGCCACTGAGTCAACTTCAGAGCATACTGGCCCTTCATCATATGAGAGAGTGTTTCCATTCCATTTCATCCTAAGATCAGGAATATAGAGCTGAAGGGAACTTAGAAATGTTCAACTTCCTTATTTTAGAGATGAAGCATAGATATAGGCAGATAGGCAGATAGATGTATGGATAGATAGATAATTAGATAGATAAATAGATAGATGATAGATAGATTACATAAATTACATAGATAGATAGACAGATAGATAGACAGACAGATAGATAGACAGATAGATAGATAGATAGATAGATAGATAGATAGATAGATAGATAGATAGATAGATAGACAGACAGACAGATAGATAGACAGACAGACACAGACAGACAGACAGATAGATTAGATAGATGAGAGAGAGAGAGAGAGAGAGAGAGAGAGAGAGAGAGAGAGAGAGAGAGAGAAAGAGAGAGAGAGAGAGAAGATACAGACAGATAGACAGAGAGGAACAGAAAGGCTAAGTGATGTGCCCAACATCACATAGGTAGTCAGCATCAGAGGTTGGATTTGAACTCAAATTCTTTGACTCCAGGACCAATCTCCTTAATACTGTTGCACAAAGCCTCTCATCATTAGAATGGTTTCATTTTAATGATAGGATTCATTCATTTAAGACACATTTGACTTTTCTTGGCAAAGATGTTGTTCAGTTGTTCTATCATGTCTGACTCTTCATGACCTCATGGACCAGTCATGGCAAGGATGCTGGAGTGTTTTGCCATTTCCTTCCTCAATGGGTCCTTTTTTTGTCAGGCAATCAAAGGTTAAGCGAATTGCCCACAGTTATACAGCTAGTAAATATCTGAGTTCTGGTTTGAACTCAGGGCTTCCTGACTCCAGGCCTGGTGCTCTATTCCCTGCATTATCTAGCTATTCTGTTCACTTTAAAAATGACATTTACCTTTTGGAAGAAGGGGCTTGATAGAATATTAAGTGGTAGAAGAGATCTTTATGAGGTTGTACAATTTTGAGTCATCCAAATGGTTTTAATGTTTGTATACTTATTCAAAATACATTTCTTAAGAGCATAATGTATGCACAACAGTGTTTCAGAAACTATAGATAACTACACACAATTCCTTTGCTAGGCACAAATAACACATTATTTTCTTGATAAAGTTTAGTGTACTAGATTGAGTATTGCACACAGAAAAAGGAAGGCCAGGTTTCAAACTCTATTTCAGACATTTATGAGCTATGTATACATCATTATTCTCACTTGGAAAGTGTAGATAATAACACCTGTACCTATATCAGAAGGTTGTTTGTAAAGTTCAAATCAATTGATGAGCATAAACTATAAAAAACATCAGCTATTTTAATTATTAGTGTTGATTTTGTGACTTAGGTAAAAAAAAAGTGAAATTTTCTTGGATGGTATTCAACTGCCTAAAAAATTATTCATTAGCCAATTAGTGGGAATTTTAATGATAAATGTTTTTTCAATATTCTCAAGTCACTCAAAGAAATATACATATGCTATGAGGAAATATATATGCCTTCAACCAATAGGCATTTATAAAATATCTCAAATTCATCAGATAACATAATAGATGTTGATATCTAAAAATAATACCTAATACAAAATAATAATACCTAATACAAAAAAATAATACCTAATACAAATACCTAATATTTGTATAGCACTTACTATTTGCTAAGCCCTTTATAATTATTATCTTTTTGTCCCTTATAACAACTCTGGGAGATAGGAGCTATTATTATCCCTATTTCACATATGAGAAAACAGGCAAACATGTTATGGGATTTGCCCAGGGTCACACTGTAAGTATTTTAAACTGGATTTGAATTTAGATCTTCCTGATGCTAGACTCAGAGTTTTATTCATTGCTTCACCTAGGAATTCCAGATAATGCCTATATAGGAGGAGAGAGGGAGAGGGAGAAAGGGTGTGAGAGGGAGGCAGAGAGAGAGGAAGAGAAAAAGGGAGAGAGAGAGAGAGAGAGAGAGAGAGAGAGAGAGAGAGAGAGAGAGAGAGAGAGATGGAGGGAAAGAGAGAGCTCTGCTTTCAACTTTTTGGAACAAGCTGCCCTTCATATAATAAACTCACCATTTATAATTTTATCAGTATGATGCTAACTCAAGCTCTGATTAATATCACCTCCCTTTTAGATCTGGTTGGAAGACTAGAAGTTAGAGAAACAAATTCCTCCTAATATCTTCCTTTATAGGGAACAGAAATTGGATATTCATCTCATTCTGCCTCATATCTGCTTTTTCTGCCCGATTTCAACTCCATGGAACAAGATAGCCCCATGGTATATGCCCTCTGGTCCTCCTGCCCCTCCTCCCTTCTTTCTTATCTCCCACCATTTCCCTGACTCATTTTGTGTGTGATGTTCACCAATGAAATCATAAGTACCTCGAGGGTAGTTTTGTCTCTCTTTCTATTAACTATAACTCCAGCATTTAACACAGTGCTTGGCATGTAATAGGTGCATAATAAATATTTTTGGTTGAACTGGAATTATGCAATCATATGTGTAAACATATATGTGTATATATACACATATGCCCATGTATGTTTTACATCCCCTTGTATATATGTATATATGTGTATATGAATGCATCCAGCAAACAAAGGGTCAGGACAAAAGCCAAGAAATCTTAGTTCCAGTTTTATCCCTGAGGCATACTTGCTGCTTGACTTTAGGCAGGTTTCTTTGCCTCCCTGTGCTCTAAACAACTCCCTAAAACTATATATTATAGGGAGGGTGCCAAGATGAATTCGTAGAGGAATTTTTCATACTCAGGATTTATCGCTAAGAATTAAATAACAGGTCTAGACTTCATCCTTAACCATCTATTTATCTTTCCATCTATCATTTTATCTGTGTGTGTATACAGACACACACACATATGTTTGAGTGACTAAATTAAAGCCATAGGAAATATTTGTGATATATAAGTAAGTTGTACATCTATTAAGATGAGTTTGTGGAATGAGAGGACAGTAAGTCTGAAGAGGAAAAAAATACACAAAAGAAAAGAAATTGTTATACTTAGTATTGTCATGGCAATGGCCTAGATTCTCCATCAGGTTGGGTCTTGTATAAATAGTAACAATAGAATTCTTTTTTCTAACTTTGCTGGAGTCACTAATGGTGCTTTCAATTACTGTGAAACCGTGATTTATAAGTCTTGCTTTGGCAGGATTTTTCCCTTACTTGCAACTTCCCAATCATAATCCTCAACCCATCACCTTCATCTCCTGCTACCACTAGATCTATGTTATAATTATTTAATCATTTTTTCCTCTCAATATATACAAATAGATTAAGAGAGAACTAGAGGGATGGTAATATCAGAACATGTCATTGAATTCTTTCAAAATCATTAAAATGAATGGAATGCAAACAGAGATTCCAAGAGTATCTATAAGGGAAAACAAGTGACTTTTCCCCTTTTTCTGACAGACATAGACTAGAAGAAGTGTTGAACCTTAAGTCAGGAAGATTTGAGTAAAAAACTTGTCTCAGAAGCTTATAAGATCTGTCACTCAAACTCTTTGTGCCTTAGTTTCCTCATAATGATACAGTAAAACTCAGTAGCCTCCTCTAAGATCCATTCATCTTCAAATCTATCATCCTAATATCCCCTTTCTCTTCCCCATTCCTTCCCATGTGTGTCCGAACATCTTTAAAAACAAAAAGGTAAGTATTCTTATCTGAAATTCTATAGCATCCTGCTGATGTTCAGTCCTGGCTCTTAGGGGCTATTAATAAAAATAAAACTGCCCACTCTGTTATAATTCTACTGATTTCCAATCATGCATGATCATTGAAAAGGGATCAAATAACTGAAACTACTTAATGTTCTTTTTAAAATTTCTTTTCGTAGGGTATCACTGGCATTAAAGCAGCACATCTCTTGCTACCTTCCTTTTTCAATTCTTCATCTCACTTCCCCCTTATTTTTGACAGAACTGCATTCTTTGCTTTCCTAAGCTTACTGTCAGTCCCACCCTGAAGATGAGCTTGAAGTAAATAAAGAATTACTCAGATGATGCTGAGCACAGAATCATGGAATGCTAGAGCTGGGAGGGATTTTAGAGAGTTCCATTCATTCTGACAATCATTTGTTAAAAGTATTTCTACACACAAGGCTCTGTGTTAGGTGATTGGAATACAAAGACAAAAAGAAAGCAAATAAACAAGTAAGGAAATAGAAAGTATATGTAGAATAATACAGGGAAGATTCAAGAGTGATAAAATGCCAATAAAATACTGTTGAGGCAGGGGAGAGAGGAGAGGGAGGTGGGAGAGTCTGGTAATAATAATGTTATATCAGTAGACAATTGATGAAAAGGAAAGATTCCAAAATTGAACCAAGTATTGGATGGTCCATGAGAATCAGGGTGGCATGATGCAGAATCATGGAGGGCTTTAAAAAATGGGACCAGCAATCTGGACATGGATAGTTTAGATGTTGAAATGTTGGGAGTTACTAGAAATAATGAGACCTTTCTATTTTTCTGTATGAGTAGTCTAAAGATATCCAATTTGAGGGATTTTTTTAATGCATTGGGATTCTTTTTACCAGTCAAAACTATAATATGGCACAAGAGATATGTCTTTAGGGAATTCTCTGTTGCTTGGAGAAATTAAATAACTTCTCAGTAGTCACACAGTTATAAATTGCTAGTATTGGAATTTGAGACTAGTTCTTCCTAACACCAAATCATCTACTACACCATACTTTTCAAACCTCCAAGAATCATCTAAATCATGTCTATTACCTGTGGTTTCTATTATAATAATTCTTGAAATTGTATTTATTTTGCAAAATATACCTACATAGCATGGACATTGTTTACAAAAGTGAAGTAGAAAAAAATGTGGGACATTCCTACAATGTAAATGATAAAGGTGACATAACAAAGAGTATACAACTTCTAAAATTATTTTTGGTTGTAGGGTTGAACATAATATTGCAAGTATGAATAATTATACTCTATTGATATGGGGCTTTATCTTTGCAAAGTAATATCCTCACAACAATTTGTATTTTTGGTGGAGGTATATTTATAATTTGAGGGATAATACTACCTGTTGTATTTACCTCAAGATTACTGTCAAGAACAAATAGATCATAACAGCACTTTAGAATAATTAGTGCCTTTGAAAATATTGGTTGCTATCCCATTTTCATCATGTTCAAAGGAGTTGAGTTAGAAATGATCCTGGGATATTTTTTCCGGCTATTATTCTTTTCTATGTAAAATTCTAAAGTTCACTAAATAAGTGAATAAAGGACCTTTTTTCCCTCCTAGCTGAATAAAATTAAAAGGAATGTATGCATATATTCTCAGTATTTCTGGAAGCAACCTTGGTACCACTCCAATTGTTGTCAGGATAATAAGAATGATACATAGTTTATCAAACATTCTTCTCCAAAACAATTTTCATTTCTTCCTCTAACTTAACCACTCTTTGAATGTTTTCCTTCTATTCAGTTTAGATATTGAGAGAATTTGTTATGGTAATATCTATTAAAATGTTCTTAAGTTTTTAATTGATTGGTGATATGGCTAGGTCATTGCAAACAATAGTTCTGTCAGGGATAATGTTCTGGTTCCAATATTGCATATTGGTTTAGTTTTACACTGGTTTTAAGGACCCTGTTTGAAGATGGGGATTTGTCATCTGTCAGTTTATGGATGATGAATAGCTCCTGATATGTACTCTAGTCACTAAGTCCCATCTTGCTGGGATTTTGGTAGGTGCTAAATTTTCACATCTGACAGTGATGTGTTATATAGTTCCCAACATGTCCTTGCATAAGCCAGAATTGGTAAGATCCAGGCTTCTTCATGATAAACCTTCTATAATTTCTTGTGACAATTTTTTGGCCAAAAATTGCTATTTCCATAAGCAAATCTTCACAATTCAGTCATTTTATTATGTATCTATCTACATATTGTTGATTGAGTTCAAGCAGATGTTGCCCCTGGAGGGACTTTTAATTTCACTTTTGGAACACAAACTTTCATAGCCTCTCTCTGAACAGAAGCCACTTTTGATAGCATTCCACAGATTCACTGATGTGTACTTTTCACCAGTCTTTACAATAACTCAGTAAAGTGATACTTCTAAAACAATTTTAGAAATATTTTGTTATAATTTTTTTAGTCTCTTATTTGCTCCAAGAATACCTATTAATTCTATCTTTTTTTTAAATAAGGAAATAACTATATATCTTGTGGCCAATGTGGTTTTCCTAAAGCTTGATGATGTTATTCTCCTACTTAATGAATTCCAGTGGCTCAATGTTACTTCCTATTAGAAAGTGCTTTGCTTGGAATTCATTCTTGTGAAAGTGGAATCTTTGTATCCTTTAGACTTTATTTCCCAGAATTCTTCCCTCCCCCCAAAATTCCCTTCTCTTTCTGTTTATGTGCGTCTTTTACGTGATTGTATATAAGTTTTGGGTAATTCTTTTTTTTAGTTTCCTTTTGCTTCAAGTTATATATTAATAAATCTTATTAAATATCATATTTGTAGTATTGGATATTAATTTTAAAATCTACATTCTCTTTACAACTCTGTTCCTTCCAACCATTCTAGGCATTTTATACTTTGTTTCTTTCATCCACTTTGTATATGGACCAGATTCATTGGACAATTTTCATTTCCTCACACATGGCACCCATCTCTTTTTTTCAGAGCTTCTTTAAAGGATGCCCTGCTTACACCTCCATGCCAGATCTTCAGGAATCAGCTTAATTATCACATTTTGCAGCATTCCTTTCTCAGTTCCCTCCCTTGTATCTGTAGTGTTTTCCTGCTAACAGTACTTTCTATTTCATCTCGTACATAATTTTTAATACATTTTTATTTCTCCATTAGAATGTATACTGAGAGCACAAACTACTTTTTAATTTTCCTTTTATCTGCAATAGGAGCAACAAGCTGACATGGTCAACACTGACTCTAACTACAAGTCAGAAGCAGGGAATCACTCAGTTCTTCAGTACAGACTTCAAATGATGCAAAAGGTTATGGACAAGAAGAACAATGAGACCACAGTAGTCTATTAGGATGTGAATCATGGAAAATTTAGATTCTTCAGCCAGACTTTGAATGATGGGGTAGTATTTTGGATAACAACAATAATACAAAAATTAGACTATTCTTTGACATTTGTGAAAGACTTTACATTCATCAGCTTTTTTTCTGGCCCCACAATAAGCCTATGAGGCAAGTTTCACAGGTATATTTCCTGCCATTTTATGGATGAGAATACTAAGGCTCTGTCAACTTGAAATCTAGAAACCCCCAAGTTTAGTTAACTTGAAAGCTAAAGACATCAAGTTTGACCTAGTAAAATCTCAGCTTCACAAGTTTTTCCAACTAGCAATAAATTGGAAAGCAATTTAGGTGACTCAGTCAGATGTTAAGTACCCTTTTGTCCTGGTAGAGGATGCCTTGGTGTCAAAGTCCTTTCTCAAGTAGCCAAGCCCTAGGGCTGGATCTTTCCTCTTTGTGTCCATTGTAAATCTAATCAGCCACACTCTCCCTCACTCAGTTCCCCCAGAGGTACACAAGTTCCCCAGGCTTTGTGGTTCTAGGAGTCCATCACCTGAGTGGTGATACTCCCAGGGATATTGTCCTCAGAGTCCCAGGGTGTAAACCCTATAAAGGTTTTGGCACTGGGCTCTGGACACAGCCTATTATTGGACTTTAAAGACTTGGTCTTTCTGACTACTTAGAAGTTCTTTTTTGTTTGTTTGTTTGTTTTTGTTTTTCAGTTTAACAGCTCAGAAAAAGAAATGAACTTTCCAAAGTAGTCAGAGATATGATTTTGGTCCAACTCTTTTTTAAATATACACCTAGATCTTTACCCACTAAACTGCAAATATAGAAAGGGTGTATAAAGTAAAATATCATTCCTATTCTATCTATGGACCACCAGTTTGGGTTTATTACATGTTCCTATTGTTTTTTGTTAAGAACAAAAGAGGGCAAAAGTAATTTTTTTGTGAACAATTAAGTTTCCCCACTGCACCATGGGATCACAAACACAATGGTAGAAAGGAACTCAGAGATGAATTCAATTAAACTGACTCATTTTACATTACTCGAGGTCTGGAATGCTCTTTCCCCTTAGTTCCTAGGCTTCTTGTCTAAGCTTGGCTCATGACTGGTCTTCTGCAAGAGTCCATTCTGATCCAGTCTCCAATCCCCAACCCCACTAGCAACTTTTCTCTGAAATTATCTTCATTTGCACTATAAATATCTTGGATGTATAATTATTTGCATATGGTCTTTCCTATTAGAACGTGAACAGAGACTATTGTCAACGTGGAAAAACACAGAACCACTGAAGTGATCATAAAACCAAAACTTTAATCAGAAAAGAGACAGATCCTTAATAATCAGCGGCCACACAGAATCAAGCACTAAATACCACACAGAGTCAAAACTCTGGGCCTCTGGGGACTGTCTCTGAGAGAATCACAGCCAAAGATGACTCTCCAAAGAACAATAGAACAAGGAGATCTTATATACCTTTTGGGGAACTAAAGACCAGGATGTATGATTGGCTTTACAATGGCTACAAGGAAATGAGAAGTCAAAAAAAATGGGAATATCAGGGAGAGGCTGATGCTTTACAATGAATACTAAAGGAAGAGTCCAGCCAAGGACTGAGCTACCTGGAAGATGACTTTGATACAAGGAGAAACTTCCAAGACAAAAAACGTACTTTACATTTGATTATATCTACTAGTCCCACCTAAACCAGGATCTTTTAAGGTCTATTATTCAGTCTGAAACAAGGTCAGTCTGGGACTTGCCTTAAGCTAAGTTCCTGAGACAGGGGCAAACTTGGGGCTCCCAAAAACACCATTTAACACTACGTTTTGCTCTGTCTTCCTGGCACATAGTAGGTATTTAATAAATGCATGTTGACTGAGTGACTTATTTGTAGGCAAAGAAAAAGAGGCTGTATAAATGTGGATTGTCTTCCACAGACAAAAATGATTGTCCTGCTCCAAACACAATTTATTGGACACCACAAACCATTTAAACCTCTCAGCCTCAGTTTCCTGATATATAAAATGGGGATAATAACAGCATTCTACCTCACAGGATTGTTTGAAAGTAAAAAAAGATAAATATGTAAATTGCTTTGCAAACATTAAAGCCACATATAAATGATAGCTAATTTTAATTTTGTTATGATTGGAAGAGCAAAATAATAAAATCTCCTTCCAGCATTTCCCTTCTCTTGGACAAGTTATGGTATATATGTATATTATGAATTACAAGTTAACATTTCTAAGGGTTTTTCAGTGGCTCATCCTCCCCCATTTGATAATATAATTCTAATAAGCTTTCACCAAGCAGACTTCATTTGTATTTCTATTTTTCCAATATGCAAACCGAGGCTATAAAAATCGAGTGGAGTCTACTTGTAAACTCAGCTGAAGCTAATTAAATAGTACAGCTCTGATTGATTCTCTGTGTGGAATCAAACCATATGGGGTTGTCATTTCATTACGTGTCAGAGGACCATTACAGCTAGATTCAAACCTAGTAAATATTTAAAATAAGACACTCAAAAAAAGATGATCTAAAAAGGAGTGGGGATGGAGAAGAGCAAGACTCATAACAAATATGGAAATGGACCCCAAATCCCCTAGCACAGATTACTGAGTAGGGGCTTGTGTTAACACTGAGGACAGGTGGGAAGAGTACTACTCATTTTGGACTCTCCTGGGTTATGAGAAGAGAAGAAAAATATTTAGAAAGAGGGCTGTCAAAGACCGTGAGTTGCAAAGCACAACAATTATTATTAAAAAGATGAAGAGGGGAAGTAAATTAATCAATCTGCAAGCATTTATTAAGTACTCATGGTGTATTTGCCAAATAAAGTGCTATACTTAGGGGTACAAAGACAAAAAAATGAAGCCATCTTCGCTCTCAGGAAATTTATGCTACATAGAAGAAGACAGTGTGTATATAATGCTATATATAAATATTTGCCATATAAGTTTCTTTGCAAATGTATATATGCATATACAAATATATATACATTACATATTTACACATACATCCTGAAAAAATATTATTTAATTAAATTATTTATTAGTATTGTTTTTATGGGAAACCATTAATTTCTCCCCAGCCCCCTTTCTTGACTTTCTGAGGTCAGGCTGAAATATTCCAGTCCTTAAGGAATCTTTTGTTCAAAGCCCCTATAAGTAACAATAAATCTCTCATTAAGGCTTTTAAAACGAAGGTAAGTCAGAATTTCTCTAATTTGGTAAAGATCTATTTCTGCTGATGAAGTCATGCGAGAGGATTCAAGATCTACAAGTTCACCTCTTCCCATTGAAATATCTACTGATGGGACTGTAAGGGGAGGTCCAAGGGATGAGCTGTCAAGCCAATCAGAAAGAGGACCAAAGGGGGAAGCTGGGTAGCTCAGTGGATTGAGAGCCAGACCTAGAGACAGGAGGTCCTAGGTCCAAATCTTGCCTCAGACATTTCCCAGCTGTGTGACCCTGGGCAAATCACTTGACCCTCATTGCCTACCCTTACCACTCTTCTGCCTTGGAACCAATATATAGCATTGACTCCAAGATGGAAGGTAAGGGATTTAAAAAAAAAATTAAAAAAGAAAGAAAGAGGACCCACCTCTAAACAAAGACAGAGTCAAGGCTCACTGAAGGTCTTCTGCATTAGAGTTGTTCACAGAGGCTTGTTCCCCATTCATCAATAATGTTATTTAATGGAATTCTGTTGTGCTATAAGAAATGACAAGACGATTGCCCAAAAATCTGGAAAAGTTTATAGTAAATGATGCAAAGTGAAGTGAGGAGAACATTGTACGTAGCAGTAACGAGAATTTGTGTGTGATCAACTGTGAATGACTTGACTATTATCAACAAGGCAAGGATCCAGGACAACTCCAAGAAACTCATGACAAAAAGGGATATCCATCTCCATAGAAGGCATAGAAGGAGTCTGAATGCAAATTGAAACATACCATTCTTTAATTCCTTCATGAAATTTTCTCTCATGAAAGCAAATATGTGTCTCCTTTCACCACATGATAAAGTAGGAAATATGTATTATATGATAACATATGTATAACCTATATTATATTACCTGGCTTCTTGGAGAAGGGGAGAGGTGAGAGAGAGAGAACATGGATTGCAAAATGTCAGAAAATGAATAATAAAAATATATTGACAAGTATTCTTGAAAAAATTATAATACATTAATTAATAGTGTTCCTAAAAAAGACATTTTTCTTTAGGGAAATGACCTTATGTCATTTATTGATTAAAATTTTGAGTGCTACAACAGACACACACACACACACACATACACACAGATATACACAGGGAACAAGACTGGACTTTTGTCTATTAGTCTCATTGGGAAGAACTAGACAAAACCAAAAAGAGGAAGTTTCAAGAAGTTAAATTTAGGGTTCATGTTAGGAAAAGCATGCTAAAAGATGAGCCCCAATTTAGCCTGTATGTATCTTCGATTTTGACTTTCCCAATCACAGTTTTGACTTATCATGGGTTGACATAAAAAAAAAAAAAATTAAATGTAAATGTTGTGGGAGTTTTGTGGAAGCCAAAGATGACAGAGGAAGGCCAGCAAATAACACATAAAAAGTTTAGGAATTCATTTTTACTTAACATTGGCCTATATATAGTTAATGACTAAATACTTAGCCTAATATATGAATCTATGCTTGTGCTATCTCCTCTGATAGAATGCAAGCTCTTAGATGACCAGGACTCTTTTCTTTTTTGACTTTGAATCCCCGGCTCCTAGCACAATGCTTTCCATAGACCAGGTGCATCATGAATGCTCCTTGATTCATCTCCCTAGGATTCCATCTTCTCCATAAAACATGGTGGTAGTCACTAAGTCTTCCCTCAGGTCCTATCCAGCTTGGTGAATCTACAATTCTGTACTTTGATTTGCAGAACTAACACATCCATGAAATGCTCTGATGCTTTCTTTTAAGTTTTTAGTCTATGGTGACAAAAGTACATCAGGCTTCAGAACAGCCTTTCATAATAAAGTATGACCAAGAAGCAGTTAAGTGCATTTAACCTAATGCATTGCCATGTAAGTAACATGACTTCAAATGCACTTTGAAGAGTGAGTGAATGACCAAGCCTGTAAGTTCTGGTTCAAGAGTCACTTCTTTGCAGAAATAATTATAGAGCTTGAGCTAGAAGGGACTCTAGAGGTTATCTAGTCCAATCCTCTAATTTTCAAAGTTAGAAAACCTGCCCAAGGTCACACAGAAACTAGGTCCTCTGACTCCAGAGCCAGGACTCATTCCATTATTCAATTTAATAATTATTAATAATATAAGCTAAGAAGAAGGAACAAGAGTACATGGAGCCCAAATAGGCGGTGTATTTCTTCTTGGTTTTGGTAAGCTCATCAATTCCTCTCCCTAAGGTTTTACATGATTAATTATTATGCTTTGTATAATATCACAATGTGCTTGATGCACTGAATGAGTGTTAGATGCCAGGGATAAGATAAATAAATGGAAAAATAGCATTGTGCTGTGGATCTGCAAATTCAGAGATGATTGATTGATACCTGCTGCTTAGCAGAATTGCACCTAGATCACCAAAGAATTGCACTTGGAGTTTAGGAACCCTCATATGTCAAGCTAGTAGAATATGTTAAAAATCAGGGGAATTGGATTGCCACTGCAGACTTATTTTCCCCATAACACAGAGTAAGAACTGTCACATGAGAGATGAACAAATTCCCCTACTTCACTGATTGTGTTGTAGTAGGAGGTCGTAAATCAAATGCGGAATATAGAATTCATGCTTGTTATGGTTAAAAAAAAAGATAATGGCCAGGATTATTTAGGAGGCTCAAAATGAAATGTGTTATGTGCTCTTCCACATGTGACTTTAGAAATGTATGGCATTACATGATAGTTTAAAATTGCAGATGCTACAGTAAGATACCTTGAAGGAAAAAAAAAAGAAACACGTAAAAGGGCTAAGGCGATTATGGATATTTATAGTAACTTCTCAAGACAGAAATACATACTGCAGGATCATATAATTAGAACCACATACCGTGTTTCTATTCAGATTGAAGAGGGCCATAGTCCTCTCCCTAAAGAAGTCCTTAATAAATCTTAGTTCTATTTTAAATGGTCCCCTTTAACCTGAGTTAGCAATCTGAGTTACTCATTGCTGTCAAAATTTTAGTATCAATCAACCATGTCTCTGTACCTGGAGCTTTGCTTTCAAAGAAACTTACCTGGGGGATAAAGGAAGAGAGAGGAAGATGGAGGCAAAGATTTATCTTCTCTCTGTGCCTACATGCTCAATGTGTGTTTATATTTGCAGAATCTACTCTATCTGAAAACCAGGGAGCCCTGGTAAATAAATCCTGCCTATGTGTAGTCTCCATTAATGTGGACTGGAAAAAAAAAACTGATCTAGTGTGAAAGACAATTTACAATAGTAAAAAGAGAATTAGACTTCTACAGAAGACCTGTATCCCCACTCTAACACCAGTTATGCTGTATATCCTTGGGCATATAATTTAATTACTTAGGGACTTCATTTCCTCATCTGCAAAATCAGGAAGTTGGGTAAGATCGGTGCTCCCCACACTGAGATCTGTGCCATCTTGGAGTTCTTTCCACAATGCAAATATTGATTCTACAAAACTATTCAATGATAATGATCCTTCTTCCCCTCTAAAATGGTAAATATAAAATTGTATTTCACAAATACTTGCTTTCCAAGACAATTATTTTGGGGCATGTGAGAATAGGTTTCATGAACTCTATTCAACAATCTCCCAAAATATTTGCTTCTCCCCTCCCTTTTATCCAGAGCCTTGCACACAGTAGGCATTTAAGTATTGGTGATTGATTAATTGGTGGTATTCCATAGCCCAAAGCTATCTCCATTCCCGTTTAAAGCATGTATGATTTCTGGAAATATATTTTAAGCCCCAGGGTATTCGACGGCTAAAATTTGGGAAATCCCAGGTTAGGTTATTTCTAATGCTCTTTATGGCTCTATAATTCTAAATGAGTATAGTGTCATCCTTTGGAATCCTGATTATAATAAATAAATAAGTTCATTGAAGCAATAGTCAAGCCAGCTAGACGGCTCTTCAGCTGTTCCCTTGCATAAGTTATATGATGCTGACAACCTCAGAATTTCTAATCAAAGCCTGCTAGACTTGGACAGACTGAGATCTCTCTGTAAGACATACCTTATTGCATAATGTTATGAGTTAGAGACCACAAGGAAGCCCTCACTGATGGACCACAGAAAGGGGAGCCTGACCCTGAGCCAGAGGACAGAGCCAAGACAGTCTGGGTCCTAAGGCAAAGGCAAGGATCTTTCTGACCTGGGGCATGATCCTGTCTACTGCTGGGAAACCAACAAGCCCCTGGGGTATGCTGGAGAGCTGGAAATAGTGTAAGCAGTGGCAAACTGAGGGATGTTGGAGGTTTGACATCACTTTCTTTGTTCCCAATGAGTTAGTAATCTCTAATGGCTTACTGAAATGGGTGGAAGTGAAATCCTGAGACCCTGAGAGGGATAGAAACGGGGATGACAAGGAGTCAGAAAGTGGGGGTCCTTTTCCTTGAAGACCTGTCTAATTTGAGAACAAATGAGATAATAGATGCAGCCTAAAAGGAGGCATCATAAGGAAATACACAATCAAAAAGTGGGCAAGGGGGAGGGTGATAGACACAAATGAAGATTATGAAGTTTTTTCCATTTAATGTTAGTTTAATCCTGCCAATAACAAATATTTGTAAAATTGAATGAATGGTATCAGTACTTAGTAGAAAATGGGAAAGTGTGCTAGATTTGGAGTCAATTGACCTGTATCCTCTTAGTAGCTATGTAACCAGGGGCAAACCACATGCCATTTCTCAGAACATCAGGCTTCTCACTGCAAATGGGCAAAAAGATTACTTATACTTTCTACCTCATTATGTTCTTATGAGGAAAACATTTTGCAAACCTGAAAACCATTAAGTACAGGGTGACCCAAAAGTCTTGATGCAGTTTTCAGCTAAATAATGTTGTTATAAATTCTCTCTACCTTGTCCCCCTATCCCCACAACCCATTTAAAATCACTTTCATTTTGGCCTTTAACTTGAACTCACATACAGACACCTGGTTATGGGAATTGTTTACAGGAAAGTACACTAAATTATAAGAGACTCGGATATGCATCAACCCTGCTCTTTATTCTAGAAAACTGGTGATGACAAATTTCCTTTCTTTTACTAGAAAAGCACGGAATTGTGTATACGGAATGCTGCATAAAATGTCCCATATGATTGATCTTTTGATTTGTTTTGTTCATTACCAATTACACCAAGAAAACACAGGTTCTCCATGAGCCACTACTGCACCCCTCATATCTGGGACCATTGCTAATGTGGAATGCTGTGGATGAGTTCACTTACCTTGGCAGTAAACTTTGCAGGGATGTACAAGCAAAGAGGATCAAGTTAACTCCCCCATTGCTAGACCTACCAGTGTTTGGAAGGATCAGAAGGAAAGTGTGGGAGAACAGAGGTATCAAGCTACCTAACAAATTGAACGTCCTCAGACCCATTGTGCTGACCTCATTGTTTTATGCCTGTGAAACCTGGACAGTCTACCGGCATCATGCCTGGAAAATGAATCATTTCCATTTGAACTGTCTCAGGAAGATGCTGACGATCACCTGTCAAGATAAGGTATTGGACAGGCACATCCTTTCTCAAGCTGAACTGCCAACTATTCAAACTCCACTGCAGAAAGCATCATTCCAATGGACTCGCCACATTGCCCAAATGTCAAATGCACATTTGCCTTAAAGATTATTTTATGGAGAATTTGCACAAGGCACGTGCTCACACGAGGGTTAGAAGAGATACAAGGACACTCTCAAAGTCTCTCTGAAGAACTTTGATACTGATTGTGAGACATGGGAGATCGTGGCACAGAACTGTCCAGCATGGCACACCTGCATCAAAGAAGGTGCTGTGTTCTATGATCAAAACAGAATTACAGTAGCTGCAAAGGAGTGGGAGATGCCCAAATTTAGAAACATCTCCACCTCAAACATTCATGTGGATTATTTGTGCCTGACCTGTCGTAGAGCCTTCTAAACTCATATTTGTCTGATCAGCCACAATTGGACAAACTGACACATTGAGCCAACATAGGGATGACATTTTTGTCCTTTTCAACTAACCAAGTATCCAATTCTATTTTATATAAGGAAAAGATAAAAATCTTCTTAGAGATTTTTATGGCAGAGGGAGGGAGTCTGTTATGAAGTGAAAGTGATATTTTAAAAGCATCAATAAAGCATTTAAAACATGCATTTTTTAAAATGTAAAAAAAAGATTTTAAAATCCTTTAGGAAATTTCAAATCTCCTATAATGATCTCAAAGTTCTACCAGAAATAAAGATTCATCCTTTCCATACCAGTATTGTACTCATGCTGATATTTTGCGGCAAGATAAAGAGTACCACGGTTTCTAAAAAAAGGGAAAATTATATGATTCAGACAGGAATGAAGAAGCATTTGATAGGTACTGTGGGAAGCCGTTCTATGTAGTAAAACCTTTGGAGAAATAGGATCAAATTTAGGGCCTGTTATCTGGATTCCCTACGTGACCAATCCAGGCTGAGGCAGTCTTTGTGTTTGGTCCTGGTCACTTGAGCCTCAAAAAGGCTCTGGTACCAGAAGGTAGGTTAATCCAAAATCAACTTGATCCCTCCAAAAAGGTTATTAGGAGTCATTTAGAGAAACAGAGTCTGTAACGGATATTTTATCTGGATCCCATTGCAAAATCATCGGCAAGTAAAACTGTGTGTATGATTTTTCTGCCCTGCATGTCAGGATGCAGACTGAATGGGTCATCTAAGATAAAAATCTGAGGCTCCTCTTCTGACTCAGTCTTTGATCCCCACCTTTTTTACAATTCTTATTGGAGAGCTTTGAAGTGGTAAACCAGCTTCTATTGAATTGATAATTTCCTCCCTTGATAATTGAAGAAGCCTTAATCTTAAACAAATGCTGATTCCATACTCAGACTAAAACCTGAGTCTTTAGTCTGTATGCAGATTTCAATTGATGAGCATCTCCATAGGATATTTCCTCTCCCGGAATTATAACCTGCTGAATTGGGGTTTGGAATTTGACCATTTGTCTTTGCATTTGTATTCTTTGAACTTCAATGGATTGTACGTGATTTATTGCCCCTTACCAACTGTGACTTCTTCTTTGAGAAAGATATATAATAAACTTCCATGCCCACAGAATTTGGAACAGCATGGGCTAACCACTAGTCTAGTTGTTCTCATTTTTCTTTCTCCTGCTTTAACCATCCTATGCCACCACGCCGCTCAGGACCCCAAAAAATCATATAGAGGCATGGCCCCCTATAAGGTACATAGGCAGATTTCAGTGTATAACAAGGAACTTTGAAGGAGAAGGGGAATTTAAGAGTTCATCGTGGGTATAGAGGATTGGAAAAAAAGATGAGCTGAGAGTCAAGAGGACCAGGTGAACAGCCTAACTGTTTTCCTAGGATTGTCCCAATATCAAGTGAAAGTGAGGAAGTCTTTCAACACATGGTGTGGACTGCCTTTAGTAAAATTATTGGAGTTCATGGACAACATCACACACAGTATTCAGGGATGGATGGGGTTACAACCTGCATTTTTTGTGAACGGGATGATTAAATAAATCAATTAATTAATTAAAGAAATTAAAAAGCTAATACACAGCTCACAATAACAAAAGTCTACATGAATAACTGTTTGAGTTCATAGAACTGTACAATTAGTAGAACAAACAACTGTACAATCTCATAGAAAAAGTAAGGAAGTTTCTAGAACAAGGAGCAAGAATTTCTGTTTCCCTCCTAGCTTAGGCACTGACTTGCCTGATGGTTTTAGGAAGGTCACCAAACTTCTCTGGACTTTCAAATACCCACCTTTCATGTAGGGTTAATATTGCCCCAGAGCATCCAGTAGGCAACCCTCGAGAGTTGATAAAGGATGCTAAGCTTAGCAGTAAGACTGGTACACTGGAAGTATCTGACTTACTTATTATTCTCCAACTCGCCTATGTAATTTGACACAATGTATCCCCAAGACACTTCCTGCTGGTAATGTTCCCGCTTCTCTCTTTGAGGCTTTTAATTTGTATTTTCCCCCAAATGGCTTCTGTCTGCTTGTCAAGTGGGATTCTCACCTCGCTTGGAACTCCTGGCTCTTTGATAAGGAAGTACAGGCAAACTGAGAGAGCTGGCAGGCTCCAGAAACCTGTGTAAGCAATCAACAGCTTCCCTTCAGCCAAGTGTGATTTTCCACAGAACCAGAGGAAACCAGCACAGCAAAACTGTCTCCCACTAATATCAAGTTTCTTAGCAGCAAGTGCCTATTAGTTCAGGATTACCTTTCCAAAGTTAGGAGTTGGGGCACAATTAACTTTCCCTGCCAGCTTGGCATTCTGGGAAAACACTTCTTTTGCACCCTGATTTTCTCTCTCTCTTTTTTTTTTTATAATTGGGGCTCTGGGATTCTACTTGGAACTCTTGGGTGGCCTTTTTGTCTTATCTGACTCTGTTATGGAGATAAATAAAATGTATTTGCCTTCACTGTTTTGTAAGTATGAGTTTCTATATGGAAAAGATAAAAGCAACTTGATTCTCCATTGCAGACTCTTCAAAGTTCACCTCAATACTCTCCATACCCTACTTTCTCTCTGTCCTCAAATAAGACCACTTGGCTACAAGATCCAAAAATTGGAGGGTCTTCAAGTCATCTAATATAATGTCTAATAGGCCAAGAATCTGGTCTATAATATTCTTAATGATAGTCACCCAGGCTGACCTTGAAGGCCTCTCAAAATAGTCCATTCCCCTTTGGCACAGCTCTAATTGTTAGGAAGACCTTGAATTGCACAAGGCTTAAATCTGCCCTTAAATAAGTTTCACCCATTATTCCTAAGTCAGCCTTCTGAAACCAAGTAGAATGGAACTCAGCTTCCACATGAAAACTCTTCATAAGTTTGAAGACAGTGATTATTGATTACCCACATTTTCTCTTCCTCGGTTGATACTCAAATGTCATGGTGGCATGGACCCTAACAAATCTGTTTCACATCTGCTGGATGCTCTCCAGTTTTGAATATATTCCTCTTAGTTCCCAAATAACTTGTATTTTTAGTTTCTCTCTCTCTCTCTCTCTCTCTCTCTCTCTCTCTCTCTCTCTCT
>NC_058130.1:44812209-44921352 GCF_016433145.1 Gracilinanus agilis | reverse complement strand
CTCTCTCTCTCTCTCTCTCTCTCTCTCTCTTTCTCTTTGTCTCTGTCTCTCTCTCTTCTCTCTCCCCTCTGTGTCTTTGTCTCTCTGATTATCCCTATGTTATTTTGTTCACTGTTAACATATTTTCCATTGAGAATAATATAAATAATGTTTGAATACATCCCAGACTGTCTTTCCTATTAATAAAACATGTATCAGAATTTTAGCTAGCTCTAATTCTAGTCTCAGTTTACTCCTCAATTGAATAAGTATAGGTCTATTATCATGGTTTTTGGGGGAGGTTTTTGGGGGGAGAAGTGGGAATGCAACAATAAAATGCCAACCTGTCATTCTATATATTCTAAATTTTGAGGCCTATGTTATGCAAATTTTTGACATAATACGATAGATTAATGTGACATATTACAAAAATTCTCCTCATTTCTTTTAAGTGCAAGTCTTTATCCAGTTGTTACCAATATGGAAAATAACTTAGATGAATTCTGTGTGAGCTTTTGACATTCTTAAAGAACAATCATTATTCTTTTTTTATAAATTGCATATTTTATTTATGTCTTTAGTTTTGACATCACAATCATTTCTAGATGTACTCACAGTGCCTTCTTGCTTCCTCTCTTATAATAAATAAAATGACAGTGACCCCACCACCTAGTTCTCTTTAAAATTTTTTTTTTAAAAAGGAAGACAGTTTGTTCAGTTTTTCTACAGGGCCAAGACTGGGCAGTATATATACTGGGATTGTAGAATAATGTCATTATTGATCTGGAAAAGATCCTGGTGTGCACCATGTTCAATCATTGAATCAAGGCCATTGTATAGATAAGTAAGATGAGACCAAGAAAGCATAAGTATCTTTCCCAGGGTCAAACAGATATTGTCTGAGGAAAGATTGAGGCCCAATTCTTTGGGGATCCAAATCCAAAATTCTTTCTGATACAAGAGCATTTAGTGTTCTTTTTCTTTACAATATTGTGTTCACTGTATAGCATTCCCCTGCAACTATTTATTTCACTGTCCTACAATTCTTACAAACATTTCCCAAGTTCTCAAAATTGTTCATTTCAAATTTTTTATGATAAATATTCCATGGCTTATATCTCCATTCATGCATTTCCCAATAAATAAGTACATACCTTGTTTCTTTTTATCTT
This sequence comes from Gracilinanus agilis, assembly GCF_016433145.1. Classification (NCBI taxonomy): domain Eukaryota; kingdom Metazoa; phylum Chordata; class Mammalia; order Didelphimorphia; family Didelphidae; genus Gracilinanus; species Gracilinanus agilis. The sequence goes on along the minus strand of NC_058130.1, from coordinate 44,920,201 downwards.
TCCTTCCTTTCTTCCTTCCTTCCTTCCTTCCCTCCTTCCTTCATTCCTTCCCTCTTTCCATCATTACTTACTTCCTTCTTTCCTTCCCTCCTTTCTTCCTTTCTTCCTTCCTTAACTCCTTCCTTCCTTCCTTCCTTCCCTCCTTCCTTCCTTTCTTCATTCCTTCCTTCCTTCATTGCTTCCCTCCTTCTTTCTTTTTTATTTCTTACTTTTCTTTCTCTTTCTTAAAAAAAGTTGCTATTATGAACTTTTGGGCACATAAGTGGGCTTTCTTTCTTTGATTTTGAACTCCATGAGTATATATGCCTATCAGCAATATCTCTAGACTAAAAGATTCATTGTTTTTTCACATGAAGATAAATTATTTTCCAGAAAGGGTGGGCCATATCAGTTCCAATAACAGTATGTTATTGTTTTGGCATATATTTCTGAAGAGTCATTAAAGCTAATAGAACACCCCAGTTCAGCGAAGCCAATCTATTTCTAGAGGTTTCCAGTCAGTCTGGCTTCATGGGAAGAGATTAATTTCTTACCATTACACTTGGGACTTTGGCTAAATATCCTTAGCCCTTACTGTCTCCAGGACACAAGCACTTTCTCTCTTTTATTTTGCTTTCTTTTTACAACACATAATAGTTTGATGGCACTTGAAAGAAAATGAAAAATTTAAGAATTCTTTCTTAATCATTTGAGAATAATTGATTTTGAAGAATATCAAGTAAGACTATTCTGTCTTTTGGGTGGTGGGGGTAATAAGAGAATGATAACTGTCACCAAACTGTACTATTTAGTATAGATTAATCTTAATGATTGATGTGGGCCACAAAATTACAGTTTTGGGGCAAGTATAAGCTACTGTTACCTTAAATAAAATGGCAACTAAATAAGCTAAAGGAGAAAAAAAGAAATTATACTTCAAAAGAATGAATTAGTTAGCATTCACAATGTTTTTGTAACTATTTCGTTGTGCTGTTGTTGTTGTTGTTGTTGTTGTTGTTGTTGTTGTTGTTGTTGCCTCATAAAGAAGAGATCACATATGAGTAGGGGGGAATAGATTCATCAACAACATTGCTCTTCAGCTTAGCCTGTCTCTGTCCCTTAGAAATCACAAAAGTTATTTCAAAAATATCACAGAAACATGTTTGTGATGTGAAATTTACAGAATGATGGAATGTTAGATCTGGAAGAGACTTTAAAGATGATCTTATTCAACCTTCTCTTTACTGATGAGGATATAGAGTCCAAGAGAGGTTAGAGGTGTACATAATCACAAAACTAATTATTGGAAGAGCCATCATCAGAACCGTGGTTAGTTTGCTATTGTTTGACTGCCAATATAGAATTCTTTTGAGTACACCAACTTATGTGATGTTAAATTTCTATTGTAACATTCATAAATCAGTAATAGCTTTAATTGATCTCCACAGAAGACAATTTCACTTCTGTCCATGATAAATATTGTAAGTATCTAAAATACTATTTACTATTGTGTTTGGGTTTACTAGGTCTACTAATCATTGTTGCTTATTTTCTTCAGTTAAGTTTGGACCTAAGGATATATTTGGGCTTAGAAATCAATTGATAAAACAATCAGTGATCATTTATTTTTTTCTCCTCAGTAATGTTTTTTTTTCCCCATTTACAGTAAAAAATGCTATTTATTTTCTAACATTTTAAGTTTCATATTCTCTCTCTTCTTCCTTCCCTCCCTTCTCTGAGAAATGGTAAAATGGGAGAGTAAAAAGAATTATAAAAGGCACACCCAAATGAAAAGTGGTCAAAGAATATGAATAGGCAATTCTCAGATGAAGAAATTAAAACTATCCTGAGTCATATGAAAAAAACTATATTAGTTATACATGTGTTATCATACAAAACATATTTCCAGATTTGTAATGTGAACACATGAAAAGACATAAAAATTATAGTGAAGAATGATCTGCTGCAATATGAATTCAGATTGCTTCCATTTTATAGGTGAGGCTATCCCATTCATATTCATAGTTATGATTACTAACTGAGTTTCCCTCCATCTAATTTCCCCCACTTAACCTTCACTCTCTCTCATATTAGCCTTTTCCTGATCATAAATCTTTTGTTTCTGATCAGTTCCTTTCCCAATTTGCTGTCCATTTTTTCATTCCCTCTCCTTTCTCTCATTCCCTCTTCCATACTATTTCCCTGAAGATATAATAGATTTCTACACCCAAATGGGTGTGAATGTTATTTCCACTTTGTGCTAATTCCATTGAGTAAGGTTCAAGCATTGTCCCCTATCCCCCATCTTCCCTGCTACTGTATTAACTCTTTCATACCTTCTCATGTGAGGTAATCTACCCCTTTCTGTCTCAGCTATGATTTATTAAATGTCTATTATATATCAAGCAATGTCTTATGCTCTGAGGATACAAAAATTAAACCAAGATAGTCTTTGCCATAAAGAAGCTTACATTCTCTTTTGAATATAACATAAATAAGTATATGTAAAAAAGTAGCAGTTTGCAAATAAATGCTTAAAATTGATTTTCATAAACACCTGATATTTTGAACTGAACCTGCATTATTAACATTTTTTATTTGTTGATTTTTTGTTGATTATTTATTTATTGAAACTATTACTTTCTTAAATCTAAACAACCAAAAAAACAATTCACCAAACCCCAATTTCAAGCATTTGCTCATTTCTGAGATACAAATGCTCCCAGTGAAAAATTACTAGATATTAAAAAGTTAGTACTAGTTATATACTCCTAACTTACAAGATAGGTTTTATATATAGCATATACACACACACCTATTTAGTATATGTATTTATGCACACATACACATATATGTGTATATATATTATATATGAGGTAAATACAAATGATACTTTTGGGGGAGTAGATAGAGAATCATAACAGGCTTTTCTGTAGGATGATGCTTGAAAAATTTAAAGCAAGTATCCCTGACAAGGGCTTTATTTCTCAAATATTAATAAAACTAAGTCAAATTTATAAGAATGCAAAGCATTTCCCAAGGAATAAATGGTCAAAAGATAAGAATAGGCAATTTCCAGATGAAGAAGTTAAAACTATCTATAGTCAAATGCTCCAAATCACCATTAATTAAAGAAATGTAAATTAAAACAAAGCTAAAGTACCACCTTACACCTAGCAGACTGACTAATGTGACAACAAAAGAAAATGATAAATGTTGGAAGGGATGTGGAAAAATTGGGATACTAATACACTGTTGTTGGAACTGTGAACTGATACAACCATTCTCTATGACAGTCTGGAACCATGTCCACATGGCCATAAAATTAAGCATTCTTTTTGACCCAAGAATACCACTACTAGGTCTATATCCCAAAGTGATTAAAGATGAGTAAAAAGAACTCATCTGTACAAAAAATATTCATAGCAACTCTTTTGTAAATAGAACCAGGAAAACATTGTACACAATAATAATAATGTATGATGATCAACTGTGGGTCACTTAACTATTATTAACAAAGCAAGGATCTAAGATAATTCTAAGAGATTTGTGACCAAAAAAAAAAAAAAAAAAGATATCCACTGCCAAATTAGGAACAGACTGAGAATGAATACTGATTTAAGCATAGCATTCTTCACTTTATTTCATCCATGACTTTTCTCTAGTATAAGTAATATGTGTCTTATTCAACATGACAAGCATATAAATATGTATTATGTCATAATATATGTACAATCTATATCATATTACCTGACTTTTTGGGGAAGCATAAGGCATTGAAGGGAGGAGGAGAACATGAATTGCAAAATATCAGAAAACTAATATTAAAAATTGTAGCAATATGTAATTGGAAAAAGTTAAAATTTAAATTTTTTTAATCTGTTTTTTAAACCCTTAACTTCTTTGTATTGGCTCCTAGGTGGAAGAGTGGTAAGGGTTGAAAATGGGGGTCAAGTGACTTGCCCAGGGTCACACAGCTGGGAAATGTCTGATGCTGGATTTGAACCTAGGATCTCCTGTCTCTAGGCCTGACTCTCAATCCACTGAGCTACCCAGCTGCCCCCAAATTTAAAATTTAGCAAAGATGTTTGAACAGGTTTTTAAAGAAAGTGTCAATTCAAAGAGATAAGAATGAGGAAGGAATACATTTGAGGCATGAAAGTTACACAGATTTTAATTATTAGACCTGAGGCTTCTAGAATTAGAGAGACAAAATACCTTAAAGACTTAGTCCTTAACCCTTCTTCTCCCATTTTATTTATGAAAATATGGAGTTCCAATGAGGTTAAGTAGTTGTCCAAGGTGACTCAAGTAATCAACAAAGGATCCAGGTTTCAGCCCAGGTCTTCTGTCTTGAAATACAGAATTCCTTCCACTAAAATAGATATGTCACAAAATCTAACCCCTCATTTGAGAAAATTCAATCTAAAGAATATCCTTATTGGCCATATGGACTAGATGGCAAATTAATTCATTCTCTTTTGGAGTTTTTTACATTATCTCAGCTTCTTCTAATGGCCAGAAACCAGTATTTTCCTTTCTTTTTCTATTTCAGTGCTCACATCTCTGTTAAGTATCTCACCAAGGTCCAGTTTCTTGGCTTATGGTTGCCTCTTATTCTCAGCTGCCTTTTAAAATAGTGATGGCTAGAACATCATCATCATTCCTCCAGCTCAGGGCTTGAGTGATCCCTCTTTCCTTTTATATTTGCATTGTCTTTGTTGTTTCCTTGTTTAGGCACTCACTTCTAGGGAAGGAAGACAGTGTATGGTATTCCATTAAAGACAAGTTGCAAAATCAGAGGCTCATTATAAGACCAGTTTGACAATTTGGGAATGGAGAGTAAGAAATGGAAGACTGGAGGAGAAACTAATACTGAATCAGTAGACCTACTACTATTCAGCCACCCACAGTGAGTACTGGTCTCTGGCATTTAGAAGTTCAGTAGAAGCATATGACAGCTAGTTGAAGGTTTTGAAGAGAAAACTAAAGCCAAGAAAGGTTACATTTAAATTGAGTCTGCTAGGTGGTATAGACTTGATTCATTCAAAACATCTCCCAAGGCTATGCATATGACTTTGCTGTTCAGGATCTCCCCTTCCTTATCTATTCAGGGGCTGACTTTATTATTTCCATTTCTTGATAGAGATTGGGACATGACCAACCTATATAACTGAACTAAGGAGGAAAAACAAAACACCTTTGCTCATAAGAAACAACACTTGAATTCTCCAGGTCTAGTGAGATCAAGTACCCTCCCACTGAGTACAGGTTGAAACTTTGCTTCTTTCTTGCTCCTTCTCATCCCCTAAAACTTGCATAGAAGTTATTGAAGACCAAAAATGGAAAGAGGAGATAAAAAGATATTCATTGTCAGAAATCCCAGACTCTGGACTCTATGTCTTGGACAATTAATGGTGCTATTCAAAGATGCCTTTTTCAATTTTCACATCAGACCTGGAAACTTTCTTAATCAGGCCGACCACAGAATGAAAGGGGGAAAAGAATGGGCACCTATAAAGTATCTAGTATGCATCAGACAGGCAATACACAATCATTATTTCTTTTGATCTCCACAGTAACCCTGAAAGAGTGATGCCATTATTATCCCCATTTTCAGTTGATAAATTTGCAACAAATGGAAGTTAATTGTCTTGGCCAGAGTCACACAGCTAGTCAATATGACGCCAAATATGAACTCAGGTCTTCCTGACTAGAAACCAGCATTCTATACATTATGCTACAAGCTGTGTGGCTAGCTAGAAGGAGTCTTAACAGCATCCCTGGGGTAGGTAAACCAAGAATCTAGATGGGAGTCCAGAATATGTTTCTTCTACCATGTTTTTCTCTTTTTATTCTATGTGCTTCATCTTACATGAAAAAATATATCTAATTTATTAAAAACAGATCCTTTGTATCTAGAATTTGCCATCGGAGGACATGGATGATTTGGTAGGAAGGAAAGGAGACAATGTTTTCAAATCTCTTATCTATGTTGCTAAATCTCATGGCTTTGGAACATGAAGATGCCTTGGTAGAATGATGGGAAAGAATCATAGGCTCCTAGCTGAAGGGCCCTCAATGACCTTCTAGCCAAAAACTTTATTTTACATGTAAACAAAATGAAACCTAGAAATATTAAGTAACTCTCTCAATGTCACAAAGATAATAACTGGATGAGATAGGATTCAACCCCTTGTCCTCTAATCTCATAGCAATGTCTGTTGTACATTGTATCACCCTGTTTGACATGGAGTTACAGAACATGAGTCTGAATGACAACTACCTGTGTGACAATGGGCAGCTTCCAAAGGGAGTAACTTTCTAGGGCCATAAATTGGTAAAGAGATCTTCTAAAGATCCTTCCTGAAAATTGTATGATCTGGGCTTTGTATCTTGGACCCAGAACACCCAGATTAGTGCTCCTGCTGAGAACAACTATGATCACTGCTACCCCAAGGCTGATTTGGAGTTCCCTGGATTCAGCTGCCCAGATCTCATGTCTCCAGGCTCAGTAGGGTGAACTGATTCATTAGTTCCACTATTCTCCTTCTGTCATGCCTGATGACCAGGTCCTACATATCTTCCCTTGTGCCAGAGACACAGAGAAAGCTCTTTAAATCCTAGGACCCTACTGTTTAAAAAAATATAACAAGATGAGTCAGAGGGAATTTTAAATTCGGTTAATTTTTTAATGGTTTGCATGTTTATGAGCATGTATGTACATATATGTCATATATGTATATATGCACAAATATGCATGTGTTGTGTATGTGCCTTACAAAGTAAAATATTCAGAATATTATTAAACTCAAAATAATATATGAAAATAACAAAGAGGCTATTCAAGATGAATTCAGAAAAATGCTTTTCTAACTCCCCATCTAAATCCATTTATAATTCTCATTAAGGCTTTATCATCATTATTCTTATTATTAGTTTAACTTCATCTATCTCTACATGAAGAAACAAGAGGGAATAGAGAAAACTTCACAAAGCTTCTCATGACTCTCATTTGCTCTAGGGAGAATAGGAACAGGAGCCAACTTCATAAGAGGCTGACAATCCCTGTATCCCACAGAGAGTACATATGGGATGTGCAGAGTGAGAAAGATGGAGAGCCCACGGGGGCCAACATTGGAACAGTCTGTTCTCCAGCTGGGCTGCTGCCACACCTTTGGGCTCTGTGTGTGCTAGGGCTGGGCCAGGGCCCTGGGATGAAGCAATGGACTGCAGTAAATGGACACCCCAGAGATTTATGATCCCAGTCTACAATCCACAAGAACTCGGTATAAGCTTTACACTAGCATGATTACCTAAAATAATGAATATCAGAAGCTAAGCATCAAAGAAAAGAAACTTGATCATGTATTAGTAATAGTTGCATGAATATATTTTCAGATATCCTTATGAAAATGTTTGTTTCATTTAACCAAATGTTAAATATTTTCTTTAGACATGTAGTTATTGATGTAGAAGGAAGCCAAGGAGCTTATTGAATAGAGTGGCAGGTCTAAAATGAAGAAAATTCATTTTTCTAAGTTCAAATCTTGCCTCAGACACTTATCGGTTATGTGACCCTGGGCAAGTTATTTAACCCTGTTGACTTCCGTTTCCTTACCTCTAAAATGAACCGAAGAAGGAAATGGCAAACCATTCTAGTATCTTTGCCAAGAAAACCCCAAACGGGGTCTTGAAGTGTCAGGAACAATTGAAGAACAACAAATTATTGATGTGGAGAAGTCCAGGTAAGAGAATGCCCTCTACTGATACAGATCAACAACTCCTTTGTTACTGATATTCTTAGAGAATTGGCAGAAAGGTTATATGAATTGTCTCAGGATTACACAGATAGTATTTCAACAATAACAACAACCAAAAACAATAATATAAAAACAGTACACTAATGATGATGATGATGACAATGGCATGTTTATAGCTCCCTAAATTTTGTGAAGAGATTTATAAATGTTATCTCATTTTATCCTCACAACAATCCTGGGAGGTAAGTGCTATTATTATCTCCATGTTTTATTAGTCTTCATTTAATAGATGAGGAAACTGAGGCATAAAGAATTTAAATGATTTACCCCAAAACATATGGCTTGTAAGTATATGAGACTCAATTGTATGGAACTCCAGCTCTCTATCCACTGCAGAAATAGTTGCCATAGTAGGTGTTAGAGGCAGGATTTGAATCAACTTGTTCTTGATTTAGAGACCAACATTTTATATCCATTATACCAGGCTGCCTCCTTGGTAAAAGCAATGTCTTAAATTAGAGTATCAAATCTTATCCCATTCACAGTCTTGTACACACAGAACTCTTATTCAAGTTAGTATGAGAATATAATATGATGACATGACCTCCCCCAACCTGAAATAATAGCATTAGCAGTGAAATACACTTACCATCATGACTGGACCATTTATTTAGCTTATAGACATGGGGTCATTTAGAAGGGTGTGGGGGCAGGGTTAAAGTTGATTTTTTTCAACCCTCTTATTTTTCAAATTAGGAAAATGAGTTTTAATGAAGTGACATATTTTATTTAAGGTCAAATGGTAACTAGCAGATAAGTCTATTGCCTTAAGGTATAAGATGACAGCAGAAGACACACCATATGACAAGAAATAGTCTTAATGGATACTGGATTTAGAAATAAAGGGGGACATCACAAACAAAATAAGAGAACATGCAAAAGTTTACCTATCAGTGTTTATGGGTAAGGGAAGAATTTGTGACCAAATAAGACACAGAGAGCATTGTAAAAAATGAAATGAAAAATTTTGACTTCACTAAATTAAAAAGTTTCTGTACAAACAAAACTAATGTAACCAAAATTAGAAGGGAAACAACACATTGGGAAAATTTATAATAAATGTCTCTAATGAAGACCTTATTTCTCAAATATGTAGAGAACTGAGCCATATTGATAAGAATACAAAGAATTCTCCAATTGACAAATGGTCAAAGGATAGTAATAAGCAGTTTTCAGATGAAAAAATTAAAACTGTCTATAGTGATATGAGAATCACTATTGATGAGAGAAAATGCAAATTAAAACAATTGTGAGATATCACCTTACACTCATCAAAGTGGCTAATATATGCAAAAGAAAGGATAATAAATGTTGGAGAAAAGATTGGAGAGACACTGAGTGATGCAAAGGAAATGAGCAGAACGAGGAGAACAGCCTATACAGCAGGGGTCAGGAACCTTTTTGGCTGAGAGAGCCATAAACGCCACATTTTTTAAAATGAAATTTCGTGAGAGCCATACAGTGCTCACAGCGCGCATTCCTGTAACAGCGCTGAAAAAAAATGGACTTTATGGCTCCTGCAGAAAGAGCCATATCTGGCCCTCAAAAGAGCCAGATATGGCTCGAGAGCCATATGTTGCCAACCCCTGATATACAGTAATAGAAATACTCTATGATGATCACAGGGAAGGAATAAATTTTTATCAGCAAAATAAGGTTCCAAGATAAGTCCAAAGAATTCAGGACTAAAAGAAAAAAAAACTAATCACAAACAAGGAATTGTTGCATTCTAATTTAAGATTAAAGCATGCCATCTTTCGCTTTATTTTCTTCATGAGCTTTTTATTGTATGTGTGATATGTGTCTTTAGACATGACATAATGAATATGGAAATCCATATTGCCTGAAAGCACAGGAATAACCTTTATCAGACTATTTACTGCCTCATGGAGTGGCAAAAAAGGAGGGAGAGAATTGTTTCTACATTTAATTTTAAAAAAAAGAAAAAAAAGAAGAAAGGTATAGGAAATTGATTCAAAATTAAACTGTCAACAGTGACAATGAGTGTTCCCATGCCAAAAACCACTAACTCAGGGGGTAAAACATGAGTAGAACAAAAACAAAACTTAGTTTAATATTGCATCTGTGTTCTTTCCTCTGATACAGAGTATACTCAATAGCTCAGGACAAGGATATTCCTGGGCTAAAGGCAGCTCACTAAATGCCTCACTGTATTGCATATGCTATTAAGGTGGAAAATCTTTTAATATTGATGCAGAATTATATGATTTGGTAAGATAAAGGGCTCTACTGGCCATCTGGTCCAACTCCCACCTGAAAAGAATCAAAATCATAAATATCTAATCAGGATTTATCCATGTTCTCCCTACCCTGCTAATAAAGAGGATCCTAGCAAATATTGGGGTTATCAATTGACTTTGGCATACCACTAACAAGTTTGTTGTTGTTTTTGAGACACCTTGTCTAAATTTGAACATTAGCATTTTCTAATCACTATTGCCAGTTGTGCCATGAAATACCAAATACACCAAATCTAACATTTTTGCCAGAAGGTGAGCCCTCAAATATATTAATACAGATACAGGCCCCAAGGAACTTTCTTTCATCCAAATGCAAACAGCCATTCCTTCAATTTTTATCTTATAAAATGGAAACCAGGCCCTTGACTATAATGGTTTTTGTCTCTCTATCCCCATCTCTATCTTTTTGTCTCTCTCTTTCTCTCTTTGTCTCTCTCATTCTCACTCAATTAACACTGGTCAATTGTCAGAAGTAAAGCTTGGTTCATATCATACTTAAAGTACCTTATAACCCATTTGACTTGGGTGCAAGAGAGAAAAAATATAGAAGATTATCTGAGATTTGAAATTTCACCATGAAATACATCATAAAAGACATATGTAAGGAAGCCATTGTTGCTTTCAGGTTTAGATAATTTTGCTAATTGAAAGGGGGCAAAAACAAATTTAAAACTTGTTTATTTTGGTAATGCATCTAACTCACATATGGCCAAGAGGAGAATTTTGGAATTAAAAGCTGAGGGACTGACAACTCTAGAACTCTATTGAGATATTTGGAATGATGACTAATATTTAGTTATAGCTTCAACAGCCAAAATAATAATTTGGTTAGTTGCTATGAGTCAGAACAGAGATCTCTCACTAAACACCTCTCCCACTTTGGAGAAGGAATATTGGTTTAAAATGAAACTTGAAACTTGGTGGAACAATGGATTTTATTGCCTGTACTATGACCTGTTTCCATGAAGGGGATGCAAAAGAGACTTGACTTTTTTTTCTGCCTTGCCACCTCTATCTGGGAGATGAAACTTCTGAAATCCCAGTTCACAGGAATGATAAATTCTGTCTATCCATCCAAAATGGAGGGTCTCTATTCTCTGAAAGAGCACAGCCCAAGCTCAACATCAAACACCAGAGATTCAATCTAAAAGACAAGAAGTACAGCTATCAGAGAAAGACCTCGTCCATCAAAGAACTGGAGCAACTAAAATGAAGAATGACTTTGCTGAACAGAGGAGCAGCTCAGTCTTGATGCAGTCTCTTAAGAGCAGAGCTTTCAATAGCATATCAATGAAGAGCTGTTGTGTTTATTGTCCAGGAGGAAAATAAATGACATGAAGGTCTGCATTTCCCTACTTGTGAGTTTTCTTGGGCACAAGTGTTTTATACACATATACCTAAAATCATTATAATGCTTTAAATTTTTTCTCACTCTTCTCCACAGATATTGAGTACACTGGTGAGATTATTAGGCTCAGTTTGAAGGGGGGACTGTTATGTCATGATGATTATTATTTGTTTTGATTAAGTATACTTAATTATAATTGTTATTTACAGTGTGAATAATGATTACAGTGTAATTTTAATTATTACTTACAGTACTTAAGTATAATTATTATTTCTTTTCAGTTCTACATATTTTGATTAAGTGTAATGAAGTCTATTGATAGATATGTTAAGTGAGAAGGACACTGATGGGGGCTCAGGAGATATTTTATACTATAGTAGGAATGTAGTACTGTCCCTGTTCCCTCAACACCTAGCCCCAAGAACTCTGAGAAAACTGTCACCCCTCTAGGAACCTCTAATTTTCCATCATGAGTGCAGTTTGGGTAAGAGAATAAGCTCATAGAGTAAAGTGATATTAGGGGAAAAGGAAGACCTGCCAAATCAGAAAAATGGACAACTAGAGATCTGCATTATCTGTACAAATAATTAATAAACTCTACTTAAAAAGTAGTTCAAGAGAATAATCTAAAATTTCTTTTACCAGTTTTATTGTATTATCACAAGTATGAGAATTTCAGAAATATTCTCATTATAGTCTCTACATTGTATGAATTTTTCATCATTTTCCATTTTTTTGTGCACTTCTACATTTTTAAAAGAAATTGACATTCTAGTTGAGCAGTTGAGACTCCATATCTAGAATTTGTTTTTTTCCTAATCTCTAGTTTTTTTTTTAAACCCTTGTACTTCGGTGTATTGTCTAATAGGTGGAAGAGTGGTAAGGGTGGGCAATGGGGGTCAAGTGACTTGCCCAGGGTCACACAGCTGGGAAGTGGCTGAGGCTGGGTTTGAACCTAGGACCTCCTGTCTCTAGGCCTGACTCTCACTCCACTGAGCTACCCAGCTGCCCCTCTTAATCTCTACTTTTTAAAATTCTTGGGGTTTTTCAAAAGTTTTTCATGGCCATATTCCTACCTCATCACTCTGTTAGTATATTCTTTCTCTTAAAAGTGCATTATTTTACTTTACATATATGTTTAATTAATTTATGGTTTCATTTACTAATATGAAAACATGCTGCCTCTACCTAGTAGAATGTAAGCTATTTGAGGGAAGGGACTATTTTATTTTTCTCACTCCTCCAGAGGCTAATACAGGGTCTTGCACAAAGTAGAAGCTTAATAAATTCTATTAAATTGGGGAATTTTTATTTTATACTTCTTTAGCTATTTATAATCTATGATCCAGTTTTATACTAAGAGAGGACCTTGATTTTTGTACCCAAGGCAGCCTCCCTAAAAAAGATTCCAGACAACAATAGCCCAAGTTCCAGTGGTGCATGTCTATGAAATTAAAATGGAAGAGATTGATTCTTCAGGTATATACTTGGTGTTATTGACAGTCACTCAAGATTGGTCCCTCCAGAGGCAATACAGCTCTTGCACAAATAATACCTTTGCTTATCACTCTGAAGGCACTGTGAGGCCAAGATTACAATTTCTGGTCCCTGCAGCAGCAGTGGGAGTTGAGCTCTGGAGCTCAGGAAAGTAAACTTCAGTAATCCTTCAGTGTTCCATTAGTTTGAAGCCCACTAAGCTGAAAATCAGTTTTATCCTGTAATCCAATGAGCCCTGGTTAATGGTCAGCAAAAATTAAAGATGAACACACAGGTATCACTCAAAACACGTCAATGGACTATATCATTGCAGTTGGCTGGGTTTTATATCTTTCAGGAACAAATCAGATATTTCCCCCTTTTTTTTCCTTCTCTACAGCAATGGATTAATGTATTCAGTATCTATTATTGCTCTTGTGTTTCCAGCAGATTGCTAGTCTAATGACACTCTCTCACTTGCCTTTTGTTCCTTGTTCACCCCTGTCATCTCAATTTGGCAAGATCCCTAGCTTTTTTTTTTTAATTCAGCTCAAGTTATTTTCTTTACATGAGACTTTTCCAGATACCCCAGGAAACTAGTAAGACCTACTCCCCCAAATAATTTTTTTGTATTTATTTTATTTAGATTTGTAAACACCCCTACTGACAGGCAGTATGTAGTAATGGAGAAAAAGGGAAACCTAGACTCAGAAAGAACAATATTCAGTCTGTCCCTAAAAAAAAAATATCAGAAAAACAAAAACAAAAATTGGTTATCTTACCCTAGTCATGCATTTTTTTCTCTTAGGGAGATTTACGGTTTTGTTTTTTTGGTTTTTTTTTTTCGGATGTTAGGATCTTACAAAATTTTAAGATTACATATTGAAAAATACATATAAATCTGTATCGATAGAGAAAGTTCCTTGCTGAGAGCTCTCTACAGTTTTAAAATCATGAGTCTGGACTGAAAAAAGGAAGAAAAAAATAGTTTATGTTGTGTCCCTTAATAAAATGGAAGTTCCAAAAACTGGAGGGCAATTTCACTTTTTTTTTGTGGTACCTCCAGTGCTTCCTCGTACAAATTGTGCTTTATTTATTTATTTTTCTTGTTTATTTATTTTTGGTAGAACCTGAGATCCCATTGACATCAAGCATTCCCAGTAAAGAAAATTATCTGTACTGTACATTAATGCATATTTTTAAACTTAAAGTTTCAGAGAGTTGCCTGGAATAAGAAGTTAAGCCATTTGACAAGCTACCAAGACTGTATATGTCAGAGGATGGATTTGAATGCTGGGCTTCCTGACTCCAAGGCCTCCTTTCTCTCCACTATGTCACAGCACCACTAACCTGCCTCATAGTCATTGTTTAACAAATGTTTGTTGATTGATTGATCATGGGATAAAGATGGTTGAGATTAAAAATCTATAACCAGGGGGCAGCTGGGTAGCTCAGGGGATTGAGAGCCAGGCCTAGAGACGGGAGGTCCTGGGTTCAAATCCGGCCTCAGACACTTCCCAGCTGTGTGACCCTGGGCAAGTCACTTGACCCCCATTGCCTACAAAAAAATTCTATAATCATATGTTAAAAGTTCTTGCCAGATCTACCAAGTTTGAAAAGCTTTGATTATGGGCATGTGAATGAACTCTGTTGATTATTCAAAATGAAGTCAAAGAATAAGTTTTGAAGTGAAATTGGCCTAAATGTTCACTTAATCTTCTCATTTTGTGGATGAGGAAACTGAGGCCATTTGATGTAAAATGCTTTACATGAGTGGTATAGAGAAGCTGATATACCTTCTGATGCCAGAAAGAACTCACTAGACATTTGGCTACCAGAAGATAATGCAGTCTATAAAAACATAAAAATAGACCATAAATTCTATCAGCTATGACACTTTTGCAATGGGTATGTCAGGAACAAAGTGTGCATCAAGTACTAAGAAGAATATAGGTTTAGAGAACTGACATCATTTAATTGTTGGAACTTAGAACATTAGATTATCATGGGCAGATTGCTGGTTTACAGTAAAGAAAAACTAGTTTCAAATCTCACCTCTTACTTTTTGCATGGATGTGGACAAATCATTAAAAGCTTATGTGCTTCAAGAAAACCCTTAGGACTTATCTACCAGGTCATCAATACATTACAATTTGCTTCAATATTACGAATTCCATTGTTTGAGTTTCCAGTGTAGAATTTTATTTTTTACTTTCTTCTAATAAAAAGTCAGGAGGCACTGGTATAACAAGCACCAAACATTGTTTAACCATAATTAACTATATCATATGATAAAGGTAATTATTTACTGTGAAGGTAATTGTTTATGAATTGGTTATATCTGAATGAGTAAAATCAACCAATGGTTAGAACAAAAGACAAAAAGCAAATACCAAAGTTTAAAACAAGGTAAATCTGAGAAAATGCTTCAAGTAATAGAAGAAGCCTTGACTTCAAATAACTTGCATTAAGAGGTTGCTATTGACATTGAAAAAAAAGAGAAGAAAATAAATTAAAGACTGACTCAATGGCCATTTCCTCGTAAGGTCTAACATCAAAATATTCTCAATGAGAATGAAAGAATATAAAAACTACTTCAGTCAAAAAACATTCAATCAGGGGCAGTTGGGTAGCTCAGTGGATTGAGAGCCAGGCCTGGAGACAGGAGGTCCTAGGTTCAAATCCGGCCTCAGACACTTCCCAGCTGTGTGACCCTGGGCAAGTCACTTGACCCCCATTGCCTACCCTTGCCAATCTTCCACCTATAAGTCAATACACAGAAGTTAAGGGTTTAAAATTAAAAAAAAACATTCAATCTTTTTGGCAAATATAGAGTATAAAATAAACTACATCAAATTATAAATGAAGCACATTTGTTGAAATGCAATTAAGAAAATATTTTTAAATGAGTTCCTAGCACCATATTATAAACTCTGATTTGGTCTAAACTTCTATTATGTTTACAAAATAGGAAACAAATTCAAAGAACTGGATCGTTATTCTTGAGGTCACAAAGGTGGTAACTAGCAGCATCAAATTATATGCCCACTTACATTGACTCCAATATCAACAGCTGCTCAATAACTAAATAAATACTTTTAAATATTTTTTGATGATTTGGAAAACAGTCTTAAAAGATATACTTGAAGAAAATATAAGAAAATACTAGGGAAATTTTCCTAGACTATTGTTTAATATAGATCATTGTTTTAAAGTCACACAACTGTTTTAGGAAAAATTATATAAATGCCTATCTTATTAATTATTTTCAAAAGTAATTGAATATAGCTTATAGGCTTCAAGTCATTTCTCACAAAAAGCATTTGACTAATGTGAAATTACATTGTAAAATGACTTTTATTAAATTACAAGTAAGGTTATGGAGATAACTTCGTTTATGAAGATTACTTTGTTTAACTGGATATTGGCATAAACACTACAAAAGCATTCTCTGAGAAATCCATAATAATAAAAAAGAGAATTGTCTAGTGATTCACAGGGGAAAAACTAAATAGACAGCTCAGAATATGACATTCCATTAGAAAGGAAGTCTAGTGAGTTAGTCCTTCAATATATTTTGAATATATTGAGTGGCTAGATTCAAAGAGTAATTATTAATGATTCAATATCAGCTTGGAAGTCTTCAGTGAAGTACCTCAAGGATCTGTACTTAGCTCTCTGCTGTTTAACAATTTTATTAGTGAATTAGATAAAGAAATAGAAGGCAAGCTTTTTGAATCTGAAGATATCACAGAGATAGAAGATATAACTATCACAATGGAGAACTGAAATGTTATCTAAAGAACCTAAAAACACTACAGTACCAAGTCGAAAGCTACAATAGAAAATTTAATGCTCTAAAGGTATTTGTATGTGTAGAGTGTGTGTATGTGTGGTTGGGGAAAAGAATATAAAACTTTACAATGAGATTTGAAAATTACCTTTATAATTATATTTGAGAAATGTGGTTAGCAATAAACTTGTTTGAAAAAAAAATCTGGTGCTTTCATGGACTACATCTTCAACATCATACAACTGTAACCTAGAAGTCAGCAAAGCTATGAACTTGAGCTGGCTTAAAAAGGTACAGTTTCTAGGAAAAAGAGGAAGGTTATCCAATTGTACTCTAAACTGGCCAGGCAACATTTTGAATGTATTTCTGGCCACTGCATTTGAAGAAGTATATCAGTAAACTAGAAAGTATCCTGAAGAGGGCAACCAAGATGGTGGGAATTCTTTTATTCATTCAAGGAACTCTCAGTAAGTAGCCTAGAGTACAGAAAATTCTGATAGTTTTAATCTTTAGGCCCTTGAAAAGTTGTTTTATAAAAGAGATATTCACTTTGATCTATGTAACATCAGTAGTTTGGGGTGGGGTGGGGACCAGGAATATTGGTTTAGATATACCACAAAGATAAATGCTAGCTTGATACAAAAGATAAAGAAATTATTTACATATATATATATATATATAATATCAACAGATTCAGAAAAAAAGCTTTTGACAAAAAAATACATTCCTATTAAAAACTCTTGAATGCATAGCTATGAATGGATTTTTCCCCCTTATACTAATAAGAAGTAGATTCTTAAATCCATCCAGCAAACATTATCTATAAGTGGGAAAAGTTAGAAGTCTTCCCTATGAGTTAGGAAATAAAACAATGATTCCCATTATCACCAATAATATTAAATATTGTATTACAAATGCTAGCAAAAACAATAAAAGAAGAAAAAGAAATTGAAGGAATTTGAATGTGCAAACAGGTGATAAAATTATTTCTTTTTTTGCAGATACTATAATACTATGAATGGGAAACCTTAGAGATTTAACTAAAATTTAGTTGAAATGATCAATAATTTTAGCAAAGTAGTAGTATAAAAAGTAAAATCACATAAATCATAACCATTTCTGTAAATCAACAACACAGTTCTGTAAAAAGAGATTGTAAGAAATAATCCATTTAAAATAACCATATAGAATAAAATACCTGATTAATATCACTACCTGCCAAAATGAATCCAGAAACTAAGTAAATGTAATCATAAAACTCTTTATATACAAATTAAGTCAGATTTTTAATAGTTTAAGAAATAATTGTTCATGAGTGGGCAGAGACAGAATTAAAATTATAATCTTACCTAAACTAATCTACTTATTCAATGCCTTCCAATTAAGTTACCAATTATTTTACTGAATCAGAAAAATAATGACAAAATGCCTTTAGAGAAAAAAAATTTCAAAAATATCAAAGGAATTAATAAAAAATGTAAAAGGAAAAAAGTCTAGCTAGATTAAATATTAAACTACATTACAAAGCAATAATTATCAAAACTATCTGGTACTGGATAAGAAATTTTAAAGTAGAGCAATGGAACAGAATAGACATACAACAAACACTTGTAAAAATTATAATAATTTAGTGTTTGATAAAAGTAAATATCCCAGTTTTAAAGATAAGAAATCATTATTTGGTAAAAAACAGTTAGGAAAAATAGAAAGCAGTCTAGTAAAAACTTGATAGAAACCAATAAACCAATATCTTACAACATTTACCAAGATAAGGTCTATCATATATATATATATATATATATATATATATATATATATATATATATAGAGAGAGAGAGAGAGAGAGAGAGAGAGAGAGAGAGGAGAGAGCGTTTCTCTAATAGAGGTTTCATATCTAAAATACAGAGAACTTGAAAACCATCCCTACTCTTTGACCCACCAATACTATTATTAGGTCTGTATGCCCAAAGAGATCAAAAAGGGAAAAAGGTCCTATTTGCACAAAATATTTATGGTTTTTTTTTACAGTATTAAAGAATTGGAAATTGAGGGGTTTTTCATCAATTTGGGAAAGGTTCAACAAGTTGTGGTATATGGTAGTTATGGAATAATACTGGGGTATAAGAAATGACAAGCAGAATGATTTCAGAAAAATTAGGAAAGCCTTATATGAACTGATGCAAAATAAAGTGAGCAGAACCCCCCAAAAAGTGTACATAGTGACAGCAATATTCCATGGCAACCATGAATGACCTAGGTATTCTCAGCAATGCAATGATTCAAGAAAATCCCAAAGGCTTATGATGAAAAATACCATCTACCCTCTAAAACAGAATTGGTAGAGCCTGAATGTAAATGGAAACACATTATATTTCATTTACTTTCTTTTTTTACCATTTGAGAACTTTTCCACAAACTGAGTAATATGGACTAATATATTTTACATAATTACACATGTAAAATTTATATTAAATTGCTTACTTACTGTCTCAGGGAGAACTAAAAGAGAGGGTCAAAAGAAGAATGAGAATTTGGAACTCAAACTAAAAAAATGAATGTAAACATTGCTTTTACATATGAAACTGTAAAAATAAAATATTTTAAAATCTAATGTATAAGAATATGAGTCATCATTCAATTGATAAATAGTCAAACTATATAAAGAGAGTTTTTGGATGAAGAATCAAAGCTATGTACAACTATATGAAAGATGCACTGTGTATCATTATTAATTAGAGAAATGCAAAACAAAACATCTCTGAGATATATCATATCTATCAATGGACTAAATGACAAGAGGGCAAAATGACAAATGTTTGAGGAGATATAGAAAAAACAGTGACATTAATATATGGTTGGTGGGACTGTCAACTGATCCCTACATTTTGGAGAAAAGTGAAATTATGTCAGAGTTATAAAACTATATTTTTGACCCCAAAATACCACTATTAAGTTTATTTATTAAGATGATCAAGAAAAAAGGAAAAATATATGTTTAAAATATTTATATTAGTTCTCTTTATGGTAGCAAAGAACTTGAAATTGAAAGGGTTGTCCATCAATTAGGGAATGACTAAATAAATTGTTGTATATGATTGTGATGGAATACTACTGAGCTCTAAGAAATGACAAATAGGTTAATTAAAAAAAACTATGGAAAGGCCTACATGAAGTTATTAATAGTAAAATGAGCAGTACCAAGAAAACATTATCCAGAGCAACAGAAATACTATTTGAAGAATGACTTGTATATGTTATCCTCTAATGAGAACTGATAAATAGAAATAAGCAAGAAATACTTATATATATATATTTTTTTTTTTCAAATGATTCTTTCTCTACTGGTTGGGGGAAGTAGTTACCTGGATAATTTAATGTAACAAATAAATTAATTTAATTTAAAAAAAAACATCTGTTCAAAATTATAATAGGTTGAGGGAAGAGGAGAGTTGAGAGGAGTATGAGAGGGTGGACAGATCAATAAAAAAATCATCAATGAAGCATAAAAATACACAAGAAAGAGAAGAAGTTCAGAAGGGGACACTGGTAATCAGGACATTATTTGTATTATTGTGTACAGTTTAGTATTGCTTCAATCCATGAAATAAAGATTTCATTTAGACTTAGAAACAGTTGGTATGTAAACAGAAATGCATGATTTTATATACAATCCTTTTGGTTCTTTGCATATTGAAATGTTTGTTTAGGTGCTAAAATTGCATTAGGAGAAAAGAGAATTCAAAGGAAAAGAAGGATAGGAAAGGAAATCAAGAAAGAGAAAAAAATAGTAGGAAAGGGAGGGGATGGGAGGATAGGAAAACCAAAACTGAATAGAATGAGGAAGTAGCAGTTGGGGCGCATTATACAGGATCCCTGTTTACTACTAAAATTTTGAAAGCTGTTTTTAACATCGGTATTCTTACAGTGATGCTTTATAGTTGAAAAGCATATAATACCACTATCTTTATTTGAAATTTACTAATAAATGGAAAGAAAAAAGCAGCATGATAAACACAAGCAGGGGGTAGCTATATGGCACAGTAGTTAGAGCACCTATGTGGAGTCAGGAAGATCTGAGTTCAAATCCTACTTTTGATTTTTAGGGACTGTGTGATCCTGGGTAAGCTATTTAATACTCTCTGACTCACTTTTTGACCTCTAAAATGAGCTGAAGAAAGCAATGATGAACGCTTCAATATTTTTTGCCAAGAAACCACCAAAAGAAGTCACAAAGAGTCAGACAGGACTAAAACAACTAAATAGCAATCAGACAAATGAATAAAGCATATAATTAGCAGTATAAATTATACTTTTATTCCCCAACTCTTAACACTCTTCTGCTTGGAACTGATACTTAGTATCAAATCTAAGACAGAAGTAAGAGAAAAAGGAAGAAAGAAAAAAGAGAAAGAAAAGAAACAAAGAAAAAAAAAAAGAAAGAAAGCTTAGACTGGATTTAAACTTGTATCTTTCTGACTCCAGGTACAATCCTTTATCCAGTAGAACAGCAGATATTGCTCGAAGAAGTAGCCATACATACAAAATTTTTAAAAATCATCAAAGTAAATATGATGTATGAACATAATGTGTGCTCCATCATAAAACTACCTCAGTATTCCAGGGATTAACTCAGTGTTCAAAATTTCCATTAGACTGAAATTTAGATCTTTCATTTCACCCCATTCCTGTATCCCCTATATTTTTTTCACTTTAACAAAGAAATTCAGCGATATGGGTCATCACTCATCCACCACAACCAGTGTTGATTATATCATTACACAGATTTATGATAGATACTAAAAAAAATCTATTTTTTGCCCATGTTAAATAAATTGTTTGAAAAACATCAGGTGGACCAACTCTGGTTAGTATCAGCTTCAACAAAATATAGGAACTTCAGTACAAATAAATCTTAAGGTTTGAGATAACTTTTTGAGTACATCATCCATAAAACTACTAGAAATAATTGCCTTGTTCACTTTAACATTCCTTATGATTTTCCCCCTTTAACTTGGTAATATTTTAGAAAAGAAAGAATGTTCAATTTTTTTTCAAAAGGTTATAGCATCATTGTCACCATTATCAGGCCAGACCTGGATCTATGATTTCATCGTTATTGGCTATTACCAATATCATTAGAGACTAGGACCTGGGCTCCAGAGCTAAAAGACATGGGACACAGAGAAGTAAAATTGCCCAGAGCTCAGGGCTTAATCCCTGACTTTAAGGTCAAATCTCCATCCATTCTGCCATGTTGTCACTCATCAAAACCATCATCTCACATTACTGTTTTCCATTATAAGCAGGAGATTTTGACATTTTTTGTTAATCACTTGATAAAAGACTCGGTGTAACCATTCCCACCATCACAAAGGTACAGTCAATCAATTCCATGTTCACTCAATTTTCCTGAGCTCTTGCATTAATAATTTTAGAACCCAGCAGCACGAACATTTATGAATTCATATTGATAATTGCTTTGGCCTAATTTATGGGAGCAAAGAGTGACATGAACAGTTGAGAACACTAGTTGTTATTAACATGGTAAATTAAAGTGGAACACTGACTGATTCTTTGTGTAAAATTAATGTGCCATTAACCTTAACTGTATCAATAAAGCTACATTAGGAAGGTCAACTACATGAACAGATATATACTGGGGAGACACAGCGATTGTTTATTATCACTATGGTAACAAAATTGATGTTGGTGAGAGGAAAGCATAGCAAAGAATGTATTTGTTCATTTCTTTAATTGACTTTTGTATGCCTATTCTGTGCTGTGTATAGGTTCTAGAAACTCCTAGAGATAGGAATATATGTTAGATGCAACACTTACACTCAAGGATCTTCCAATCTAATATGACTCATAAAGTAGTCATGTAAAATACAATGTAAATTGGAATAAAATTAATTTTCAAGTCCAATGAGATCATTTGAAATAAAGTCCACAACTGGCTCAGGGAATCAGACCAGAGAGTTTTGTGTGAAGGAGGGGGCTTTTGATCGATACATGAGCGTAGATGTAGACTTTTATGGGAATGGATAGGGCAGGAGGAGAAAACTCCTGGGATAAGTGACAGTATGAAGAATGGAGAGGAGGCAGAAAAAAATGTGGGACTTCTGGAAAACTGTGAATGGTTCAATTTGGCTAGGACATAGCACCCTTAGGAACAAGGTGATGAAAATGTGTATTGACTAGTAATCATAAAGTTGGTGGAACAAGCAAAAAATCTTCTCAAGGAAGTGTTTATTTATTTAACCAGCAGTTCTCTATAATTTTTCTTGGTATTTCCTTCCCATAGTTTGGAGTCATCAGTTTTTTTTTTTTCTCTTTAAGCTACTACTAACACATTTAATAACTAAAATTTATTAGATATCTACTGTGTGCCATTATGTCACTAGGTACTGAGAAGCAGAGACAGAATTGAAATAATCCTTCTCCTCAAGGATTTTAGGGGGAAACAAGTAGATAAGTACAAAACAAATCATATACAAAAATTAAATACAAAATAATTGGTAGGAGGAGGGCACTGGGAACTGGGCTAATCAGGGTTTGCTTAATAGATTTTCCTTGAATTTTATATTTCTATTTCCCTACTTTGATTTGGGAATAGAAAACTAATTATAACAGATACCTACATTTCAATTCAGTTCTTACAATTTTAAGCACCAACATGTGTAGTATATTATGATAAGCAATGAAATTTGCATTTAAGTGGCTTTTAAGTTTTCCAAAGTGCTTTCTGGGGAAAGATGGATAAGAAGAAAATTATTTTCCCCATTTTACAGATGACAAGACTAAGACAGTATGGATCACTGAATGATTTAATTATTCTTATAAGAATCTAGAGGAATATCCAATATAATCTTTTTTTCCAAAAGAAAAAATCAACGGCTTAAGTTACATGTCCAAAATCACAAAGATATTAAATGGAAGAGTCTAAATTTCAACCCAGGTCCTCAGAAATTTAGCACTCTGTTTATGTCTTTCTACTTCTTTAATTAAAGTGGTGTCCCAAGGTCACAGCTCATCAGTGTCTGTAGCTTAGCCTCCTGTGCCAAAATTCAGTCCCCTTTCTTTCTCTATCTTTTTAAAAATCTTATATTTTCTTAGAATTGATACAGAATATTGATTCTGAGGTAGAAGAATGGTAAGGGATAGGCAATTGGTATTAAGTGACTTGCCCAGGGTCACACAGGTAGGACCTCCAGT
Source organism: Gracilinanus agilis (assembly GCF_016433145.1). NCBI lineage: Eukaryota > Metazoa > Chordata > Mammalia > Didelphimorphia > Didelphidae > Gracilinanus > Gracilinanus agilis. Next base: position 44,896,306 of record NC_058130.1, on the reverse strand, counting down.
TTCCAGACTTGGGTCTCTGTCTACTCTTCAATAGCACCAAAGAAAATGCCCATTTTTATAAATTAAAGATTACATTAGCCTCTACATAGAGCCTGTATCATGCAAACAAAACAAAATGAAACGATAGCTAAATTATACTCCCGATGTGCCCTGGATGTCATAACAAAAATATTTCTCTAATATCAATGCAAATGAACAGCAATGCTTTTAGATTGGATGAGCCTTCACCTGAAAAAAGGGAAAACATCTCCCTAGGATCGGGGCTCAGAGTGCTGGGCCATCAGGCGTTTTAAAGAAATTACTAGCATGTTGCGTGCAGTTTACTGTCTCTCACCTTGCATTTTACAAACTGTATCAAAGCATCAACTATAACAGCTCCAATTTCTTTCACAGCAGCCTCATGGTGTGAGAAAAATTGACAGATTAAATAGAATGCAGCCTCCAAAGTAACTGTAAACTCTGACTGCCCAATAGAATGGAATTATTGTCATCCTTAAAAGTCGTGTTAGAGAATGTCTTGGTAATCCAATGAATGAGAATCAGTGGGTAAGATAATACCCTGAGATCTGGGAGAAAAAAGCATATTTGTATATAGACACATACATGTGTGTATAACATGTTACACATGTGTACATTATACACAAGTGTGGCTCTAGACTGAATATTGGTGGATGGGGATTATATACGTATACACACACATATGGATATAGTATATGTGTGTATGTGTATTACCAAGCAAAGTCAGCCTCTGACATTCTACTTCAGGTGAGGATCAAGTCCTGAAGCTAAAAAAATATCTATTGATTTTTCTTGGTATTTCATGGTTTTTAGTTTGATGAATTCTCTAGTTGCCCAGCTTCGTTAAAAACAAATAAAATACTCTCAAATACTCTGGGTCTTCCTTTTATATAACACATTACAGCCACCTGATAGAACACGTTACCTCCTATCAAATTAATCTCGTGTCAAAACTGGGGCCTTGAAAAGGACATGACGGTACAATGTACGAGGGTGGTGGTGCCGTTAGGGAAGGGAGGGGGTCTCTTTTAAAGATGTTACTGAGTTAGAATACACAAAACTTGAAAACTGATTGTAGCTTTTTTTCTTTATTAGACAAAAAAAGGCCATGAAGATGGGGTCTATTTAATATTGCCCATCATTTTTCTAGCATCTAGCACAAATACCTAGCACATATTGGTCTTTAAAAATGTTTTTGGAATGAAAGACAATGTATTTTAGGCAAATATCCTATATGGAAAAAAGAAACCATTTGTTGAAAAACACAACTGATTACTCTATCTTCTTGGGATAATTTCCCCAAATAATCCCCTAACTCTCTTCAAAATATGGAATATGCCACACTTTTCTGGGGATCCTAGGATGGTGAGAGCAAGATAGATTTTAAATAACTTTGATTTCCCTTGATATGAATGGCCATTTGAGACCCTGTCACTCCCTGTTCCCAAGATTCGACATCTGCTAATTCTCCTTAGGCATAAGCTCCTATATAACTCAGGTGGTTTTAAAGAAAGATCTTTTGCAATACTCTGCCGCAAACAACAGCATGGAGATGACCAAGGTTCTTAAAATTGTCAGGAGCAAGAAAGCCTGGTGGCTCACATTTCAAGAAAAAGTTACTTATTTCTCTCTTGTCAGATGTCCTCACATCTGACATACCCTTTCATGAATTCTAGGAGAATAACAAAGCAAATTAAAACCAATATAAAATTACAAATCAAAATACTATTTGCTGGCTGACAGAAAGACAGAAAACAAGAGTATTTTGAGCCAGGGAAAAATCCATCATTAATTCAATCCATGGTGCCTGACTCTCTGAAATGCTTATGCTTCATTTCTGCCACTGCTCTTTGGTGGGACAGGTTGAATTAAGGATGAGGATAGGGTCTTCAATTAAGAATTCATTGGATTTTGTCAGATTCAATAAGACATTAATGTCCTTTTCAAGGAGAATGGTGGGTGTATTTTTTATTCTGTCTGTCTCTATTCCTGAAATTTTCATTGTAGGTTCTGTTCCTTGGGTATTATTTTTCCTCTTAAAATATGTGGAAAGGAGGCAGATGAAGTCAAGGGAGATGTTGGTGGCGACTATTTTGAAATCAAATGACTTCCCACCCATGTACCAATTTCAAAGCCTGTTAGAGTAGTGATGATTAGAGAGTTAACCAGGTTGTGAGCTCCTGAGCACTGGAAGAAAAAGAATTTTGAATTTTTCAATTGCATTTATTTCCTCTTGATGCAGTAAAAGCAGTTACATGATGGCAAAGAAACAGTTGAATACTGAAGTCCAGGAGGGTTCAAAAGCTTTCACATGCTCAGAGATCCACTGTTGACTTAAAATACCAAAGACCACAAGGGGGCCTGGAATGGTTCCATTTGGCTTAAGGGACACATACTTGGTATTTTAAAGGAAAAAAAAATAAAGGCAGTGAGGAGCCGCTTACATGGGAGTTGAACACTAATGAGATCTGGTGTAAACTGCAAGGCACAAAAATGAGAAACCCAAAGCCTGTGTGCTGATGTATAGTGCACCAGGCTTACTAAGTGGTCCTAGGGAGTCTTCCTGGGAGATAAATATCTCAAAGGGAACTTCTTAAATCACTGAAGATATTACTTTTAGGAATAGTGAATGACAGACATTTCCTATTATGACAGAAACTGAGGCCATTCTTCAGCTGAACATGCCATTATGGAAAAAGTAAAGTACTTTGAAATACATATTTATATATAGTGGCATATACAGGTGTGTCCCATTTGGGGAGAATTCAATGGAAAAGAGGGAAAAAAACTAAAATAAAGGTTATTTTTCTATAATCTTAATTTTAAAAAATAACATTAAGCATCTATTATAGATTAGGTACTTTTCTTAGTGATGGTCATATAAAAAAATGGGAATGCACAAACAAACAAACAAACAAACAAACCTATCCAATCCCTGATACCAGGGAACTAAGTCTGCTGCCCAGTTTCAGAATGAGGTTGTTGTTGTTATTCAGTCATGGCCAACTCTTTGTGATCCTGTGGCAAAGACACTGGAGTGGTTTGCTTTCTCCTTCTCTATTTCATTTTATATATAAGGAAACAGGTAAACAGTTAAGTGACTTGCCCAAGATCATACAGCTAGAATGTATCTGAGCAAGATTTGAACCCAAGAAGATGAATCTTCCTGACATCAGGTTCAGTATCCCATTGACTACACCATGTAGCTGCCCTATAACAATTATACATAAAAGTAATCACAATGCAACTTCAAGATATGGAAAGCACTAATAGTTGAGGGATTAGATTTCCTTTTTTTTTTTTTTTGAGAGAGAGAGAGAGAAATGCTACTTTTATGTTTGATTTCAGAAAAATACTAGTTTAGTAAATACTTAAAAGCATATTATGTTGTGGTCATTCATATAACAAACCATATGCCCCCTTTTTTTAAACCCTTACTTTCCATTTCAGGATCAACACTGTGTATTGGTTCCAAGGCAGAAGGGCTAGGAAATGTGGGTTAAGTGACTTGCCCAGGGTCACACAGCTTGGAGGTGTCTAAGGTCAAACTTGAACCCAGAACTCTGGGCCTGGCTTTCAATCCACTGAGCCACCTAGCTGCCCCCAACAGACTATATCCTAATGAAGAGGAGTAAGAAAATAGGAATAAAGATTTCAGCATTCCAAACCTAGGACTCCCATATGTATACTTGTCCTCCTTGTGTTCCCCTTTTTAAGTAGGAAGGCCATAAAAGGTATTTATGGTGATTATTTTATTCTTGGCATACTCTGTTTTCAATAGTATATTGATATATACCTAATTGGGGGTATGAATTTTCTTTAACTTTATATTCACTGGGGCAACCTTTATTCAAAAGCCCTTTAAGATACATAATTTTTAAAAATAGAAATCTAGTTAAAGGTATGAACTATTAAAGCTCTCTCTATGACAGATCTTTCCCTGGCCCCACACATGCATGCAAAGTTCTAAAAGTCTTAGTGAAGTTCTAAGCCCCAATATCTTCCTCCTACACTCAGTTTTTTGGGGATATACTACATACATTGGCATAGGCACACAGGGATGTCTATATTTGTATATCTAACTAGCTAGCTAGTTTGCCAGCTATCAATGTAAATATGTTGGGAAGAGAGCCAGGAGTATCAGAATCTATATATATAAAGAAGAATACATTATTCTACAAAAGACAATTTGCATATTTGTGAATTATTTCATACTGTACATTTGAAATTAAAGATTGTGGGAGGTTTGTTAAAATAATTTAATTTTAAGAATCCAATGAAAATTTGAAGAATCCTTTTATAGAACAAATTATTATAATCCCTTTCACCCAACAAGCAAACCAAAAAAAATGTTTTGAAGATCAGGCTGGTTAGGGAATTTGAAAAGACATCATGGCATAATTATTTTGGAATATTTAAATTTATATATTTATTTTTAACATCCTTTTTTTTAAATTGAGTTTCCAATTCATTCCCTCCATCCCATCCTTTGAGAAATCCAGAAATATGATTTCAACTGTACATGTAAAATCATATCATGACATAAAGAACTCTGGATTTGGACTTAAAAGCCAAGAGTTTGAATGAGAGCTTCACCTCACTTACCAGTGTATGACTGATTTCAAGCAGGTAAAGGATTTTCTAGGTATCATTCTCAAAATTCATTAAATAAGTAAATTGCCTTTTTAAAAGATTTGCATATTTCCTAGATTCCTCCAAACTCTAATATTTTGGAAAGCCACAAGTTCAGAAAGAAGAGTGAAGGGTTTACAGGGAATACTCTAGTTAAAGGAAGCTTGATAGCCAACATCGAATATTTAAAGTGTTACTATGGATAAGACCCAACTTAAATAAAAGGCAGTCAGTCTCCCAGAGTGAAGGTTCCTGAGACTTTCACAATGTTGAACACAGGGGAAAGCAGTATAACTCTGTTTTAAACAGAAGGTAATCTTTTTTTTTTTTAATCCTTACCTTCCATCTTGGAGTCAATACTGTGTATTGGCTCCAAGGCAGAAGAGTGTTAAAGGTAGGCAATGGGGGTCAAGTGACTTGCCCAGGTTCACGCAGCTGGAAGTATCTGAGGCCAAATTTGAACCTAGCACCTCCCATCTCTAGGTCTGGCTCTCAATCCATTGAGGTACCCAGATGCCCCCCAGAAAGTAATCTTAACCAGCTAGGATATTCAGAGACTGGTTCTTCTTGAAGTTTAGGAGATATAGCCTATGACTCAGGTTCTTATGAGGCTATCCAACCTTATATTTGTCAAAGCAGAAAAGAATTGAAATGTCAGGAAATTTTATTCTTTTGAAAGTGCTTTTATGATGAGTCCAACATATAAAGGCATCTTCATTATTCTACTTTCACTTTAAGGAGAATATTAACATAGATAAAGAAAGACCCAAGATGGATTATTTTGTTTATTTTTGTTTTCCCTTTTGCAATCTTTTTTAGGAGAAGAATATCTCCTCTACTAAGGGAAAAAAAATCATCTTGATGAATAAAATAGAAATGGTGGGAGAGATCTTCAAGTATTTTTAGAAGAGGTGAATTAATGAATGAATGAGTTTACTATCATTAAGGTCTTTTGAATAATAAAATCAGGGGATGAGATTCAAGAAATAAAGATATTGCCTCTCCTCAAGGAGCTTATATTGTAAAAGAAGTAGACAGCTCAAATAGAAAAGAGGTGTCCAGCATAATTTGGTTTGGAAAGTTGTACTTATAGTGATTGAAGCTTTAAAGGATTAGATTAATACACTCTTTCTGGTAATTATAGGGTTACTGATTTAATTGTGGTTTGAGATCTAGAAAGGAATAGAATTTGATTAGATGAAAGGGAAAAGGCAAGTATGTGGGGGCAAGGCAAAATCAGGATATAAGGATGAAGATGGAAGTGAATTTTATATATTCTTGAGAAAGTATTAAGTGTTTAAACTCAGGAGTAAATAAGAAATGGGGCATAACCAGAAATAATGGTTGGGAAGTTGCAAAAAGCCAAATTTAAGTAAAGTACAAGGAAATCCTCCCCCCAAAAGTAGAGCTATCTAAATATGGAATGAATTGTCTTGGAACATAGGGGATTCTTCTCATGAAAAATCTTAGAGATCTTTACCAAAAGCCTGAAGATCACCCATATTAGCAGTACAGCAGAGGGAATTCTTTCTTAAATTGGAGATTGGACTAAGTAAATGAAGTACCTTTTCAATCTTGAATTCCATGATTTTGTGAGGTTCAAAGAGAAATGTAAACTGATTTTTGATGGTCTTTAAAGTTAACAATTACCAGCAATGGAAAAAGATCCATTCTGGTTTTGGGGAATCCAGAGTAATATGAGTAAAACAAACATTAAAAGAGTTATAGTTAGTCACCTTGGACAAAGTTTTTGAAAAGTCATAAAGTCACCAAAAACTTATTTATTGCCTGTTAACTTTACTAAGAGTTGATGATGCAGTGAGGCATAATAATTTGTCCTTGTCTCAAGAAACTCACAGTCTAATAAGGCAACTATTTAACAAGAATTATTTTAAAAATAAGTTAAAATGTAGTAATGGACATAATGGAGTTAATATACAAAAAGGATTAGAATCTAAGAGGCCACTTAGGAAGATTTTATACCAGTCCAGGCAAAGAGTGATAAAGGTCTGGACTCTGATGACAGTAGAGATGGAGACTCTAGGATAGCAATATTAAAGAATGTGTCAACAGGATTTGGTATCTACCCAAACAAGGAAAATCAAAGTGAGCATCAACATTTTAATCCTAGGGGACTAAGAAAATGGTGGTGCTGTGCTGCCGACAGAGTTAGGGATGTTAGGACCAGCAGATGGCCAAATAAACTATTTAGTCATATCATCAACAAGCTTGTGGTAAATATTAAGCCAATAAGTACAAATACGTAGAACAACAAAAAGAATACTGCCACAGAATTCACTACATGGAACTGTAGACTTGCCTGAAGCAAATATGTTACAAAAATCTGTCAATTATTTCTCAGTTGGGAGCAGTTGGTTTGCTCAGCTGTGAAACTCATGTCTGCCTTCCTTAAACAGATCATATTCCCTAATTCACAGCAAGGACAAGTCCTGCTGTATCTCAGTGATGACTGAGCAGCCAGAAAATGACCAGAGTATTTCAAGCGATGATTCCTGCAATTCATATATTCAAAGAGAAGACTTACGTTAAGAGCCAGCAACTGAATGGAGGAGGCTGTGATGGCCACAGCTTTGGCATTCCTTTGCATCCCCACTGCTTAGCACTTTGCTTGGCACACAGTAGACACTTAAGAATCCTTGTTTATTCACTGATCATAGTACCAAGCTAGAGTTCTTTTCCTTTGCATCCCCACTGCTTAGCCCTCTGCTTGGCACACAGTAGACACTTAAGAATTCTTGTTTACTCACTGATCATAGTACCAAGTTAGAATTCTGAGTTTGAAATTAATAGCTATGGGGAATCTAACATTTTCTCTCTGCTTTCCTGGTAATCTTTAACTTCCTAATTATTCTAACAAGGCGGATGACTCCCACCAGATTCACAGACACTCCATCACCCCAGAAAAATACTTCTTAAATTAAATTGAGCAACTATTTTGTAAATAAGGCGTTGTGCATAAAGGCAAAAATAAAGCAGTCTTTGAATTCAAGAAACTTATGGAATATTGTGAAGGAGGGGAATGACGTGTACACAATAAGTAAATAAATAGTATTATAGAGATAATACAAAGTAATTTCAAGAGGGAGATAGCCCTAATATATAAGAACTAGAATTAGAATTAATAGAGAACAGAGACCTGAGGCATAATATTTTTTAAGATTAGAAAAAAATGAGCTTTTGATTTATTGACAAACTCATGGAATAGGAATACATTTAACATTCTATTTCAACAATCAAGAACTACTATTTTGAATCACTATTCATTCTTGCCTATACAAATCCATAAGTAGTACACGTTCACTGTTCTTTTACACACACACACACACACACACACACATACTAGCTGTATGTGTCCTCTCTGACAGATCATTTGTTGGGTCAGATCACATGATATGATAAAGCTGACTTTTCTGCTTCATTATTTTCCTAATTACCAAGGCCAGCAGTGGTGGATCTAAATTATGTTGTGAACTGAAGCATGGAAATGTTCAGTGTGTTGTTCATAAGTGAGAGAACTCCTCTTCCCTCCCCTTGGACTATCTTTGATTTTAATCAATGTCAAGGATCATGAGCAATTCAATTAAAAAAAAGAAATTCCTAATAGACACTTGTTCTAAACACATTTCATTTCATGGAGCAATTGTATTTTAAGACTAATATTCCAACAAATATTTTACAACAGAATGTATCTATGTATATATCACAGATAGAGACATCTATCTGTGTCTATCTGTCTATCTGTAATTCTGTTCATCTATGATGCCAATATATTTTCTTAATTTTACCAAAGCTAACGAGAAAATTGAAAAAGAGGACTAATCTGGAAATATGATGTAAACAGGACTGAGCTTGGTCCTGGACATTAAATCTTAAAAAAAATAAAGAAAAGAAAAAATATATCCTTAACAGTATTAACATTGAAAAAAAATAACATGTCTTTGTCATGAGAGCCTTGCTTATGGAGACTGGCCAGCTCCTCATCTATGTTCTCCCCATGCTTTGTTAAATACTCAGAAAGTGACAAATGTATAGAGTCACACTCCTGGGTGCTACCATCTGTTTTGGAGACACCATAAGAGTTGAGATCAGAGCTAAACATTAGATAAAACTGGAAGAGGATGCCAAATGAATCTCTGTGTGTGCATATGTCTAATACATGTGTACATATACAAAGTGTCCCCAAAGTTTTAGGCTTTAGATAGACTTTGAGAGAGTTAAAACTTTTGCAGCATTCTGTAAGCTTCATCACTCTCCTTTCTCTCAAAGCAGGCCAGTTACTTTTCAGTAAAATCAAACATAAAATACTCCTTCCAGCAGATCAATAAGAAAGATTTGGAGAGTCAAAGAGAAGAGCAAATTGGCACGCCATTCTATTCTGAAAAGAAATGAGCAATGTTCCTCTTAAGAGATTCCTAGTGAGTTGATTCACAGAATATGTTTTATTTGTTTTGTTTTTTTAGCTTTTCCTTTCTATTCTCTCTGGTATAGTTGAAAGATAACTGTCTTTGTGGTCTAGGAAGAATACTCCCTCAAAAGTCTTACTGTGTGACCTTGGGTAAGTCAATTATATTCTCAGGTACTCAGTTTCTTCATGTGTAAAACGAGGATTTGGGACTACTTGGCTTCTGAGGTCTCTTTTATCTCTAGATATATTATTCTGTGATTTGGGAAGTACTTCTCTTTCCCTCAAGCTCAGTTATTTTCTTGATGAAGATTTCTTTGAACTTATACAATTTCTCTTTCCTAAGAATGAATGAATGAATAAGCAATTATTAAATGCTTACTATATGCAACGATAAGAGGGATGACAATTCACAGGGATCTTTAGATTGTATCAGTTGGCCAGATCACAATGCTGGGACCTGAAGAATTCTAATTAATTTTATTTCACAGGAATCACAAAATTCCAATTATTAAAGAAAAACAACATGGATATAGTTTTCTCTAAATCAATGATAAAAAAGTGAATTCTCTCTCTTTCTGCTCTGTGTCCTCTCCATCCCATCTCTCCATTCCTAAACTGAGAGAGTAAGGGGGGAAAAGCAAAACTCTGTTTCAAATATATTTAGACAATTAAAATAATTTCTACATGAGCCATATCCAATATGTATGTACATATGTGTGTGAATTTATACTCTTAGTTCATCATCTTTGAAAGTAGCATATTTCATCTTTATTCCTCTGGAATTGTTGTTTACTATGTTGATCAGAGTTCTTAAGTTTTTCAAAATTGTTTTTCTTTATAATATTACTGTTTTATATATTGTTCTTCTGGTCCTGCTCACCTCACTCTGCAAAAGTACATATAAGTCTTCTCTTATTTTTAGAATACCATTCCTTTCCTCATTTCATAGAGCACAAATTAATCTGTAATACTGATGCATGGTACTTGTTCGATTATTCTTCAAACAATTTCCCAAATGAAGGGCACCCCTTCAGTTTCCAAAGCCATCACTACAAAAAGAAGTGCTATAAATATATTATACACATGGATTTATTTTCTTTTTCATTGACCTTTTTGATGTATAGACCTACTAGTGATATTGCTGGTCAAAGGATATGAACAATTTAATAGTGTTTTTTGGGCATAGGTCCAAATTAATTTCCAAAATGACTAAGTCATTTTGCAATTCCACTAATAGAACACCAATGTACCTGTTTTCTGACAGACTTACCAGCATTTGTCATTTTCATGGCTTATGAACTTTTCCTATAACGCGGCAGAGAAATACAGTGTTGTATATATTGCATTTCTCTAATTATTAATGATTTAGGATATTTTTTATATAATGACAGTGAGCTATGATAGCTATGGTTATTGATTGATATCAATGGTCTAAAAACTAACTATTACTTTTTGTTGGCCATTTAACTGGAGAATGTCTACCTTATCAACTTGATCCTGATAACTTTATACTTTAGAAGTGAAATTATCTGAAAAAAAATGCTAAATGATTTCTCCCATTTACCTATTTCTCTAATTTTATTTACACTGAATTTCATTATAGAATTTTTTTAAAATTGTAATCAAAAATTATACTTTTTACTTTCTGTGATATGCTCTATCTCTTGTTTATCTAAAAACTCTGTCCATAGAACTGATAAGCAATTTATTTTAGGCATTTGACCTAGAGTTGGGAAGTTTTTAATTAAAATATGGCCTCAGATACTTACTAGCTGTGGGTCTCTGGGCAAGTCATTTCATCTCTTTGCCTCATTTTCCTCATCTCTAAAATGGGGCTAATATCAACACCTACATTGCAGGGTTGATATAAGGCTAAAATGTGATATTAATTATGAAGTGCTTACTAAAGTGCATGGTATAAAATAAGCCCATGTAAATGTTTATTATTATTACTCCTCGCTCCTCTACACTGTGTATTTTGACTCTTTGTCTCAGTCCTATGTGTATTTGTAACCTGTCTTTGTATGAGGAGTGGAATGTTGTTATATACCTAGTTTCTGTCAGACTGCTTTCCAGTTTTCCCAATGGTTCCTTTGTTGACTAGTGAGTGCTTGTTCCATAAGCTGAGATCTTTGTTTAAGGAACTACTGTAAGAATTTGATTCCAAATATTATGTACCAGGAGCAGCTAGGTGAGACAGTGGATAGAGTGTCAGAGCTATAGTCAGGAAGACTCATCTTCCTGAGTTCAGATATGATTTCATAAACTGTGTGATCCTGGGCAAATCACTTGCTCTTTATTGTCTCAGTTTCCTCATCTGTAAAATAAGCTGAAGAAGGAAAAGGCAAACCACTTCAGCATCTTTGTCAAGAAAATGCAAAATAGGATCACAAAGTAACACAGCTGAAACAACTGAACAATCATACATCAACAAATATTATGTAATCTGTTTCCCTAATCAGCTCCTTCATTTCGTAACCAGTAATGAATAGTTATTATTATTAATTATTATATCATAATATAGTTTGAGATTAGTTATTGTTAGGAAATCTTTCTCACTTTTTACTAAATTGATAGTCTTGATCTTTAGATCAACTGATACTCTTGGTCTTTTGTTCTACCAGACTCATTTTGTTTTATTGTTTTTCTTGTTATATAAAGTGATCCTTTTGGAGTTTGATTGTTATAACCCTGTGTAAATGAATTATTTTATGTAGTTCTCCCATTTTTATTTTTTGACTCAGTTATACATAGACATGTTGATAATTTATGTGGATTAGTTTTCTGTCCTGCAATTTTGCTGGAGTTGTTAATTGTTTCATTTATTTTTTAAATTGATCTTTTATGGCTCACTAAGTAATCCATCATATCATTTACCGAAAAGTGATTATTTTATTTTGTTTTCTCTTTGTCTATACTTGCATCTTCATTTTTTGGTCTTTGCTTATTGCCACTGCTAGAATTTCTAGCACTATATTGAATAATAAAGATGATCATCAACATGCTTACTTTATTCTGGTGTTATTAGAAAGACCTATAGTTTAATATTATTATCACAAATTATGCTGGATCTTGATTTAGAGAAAGATTAATCATATTAATGAAGAATCCACTTATTCCTCTTCTATCTTTTATTTTTCTTAGATATTTCTAGATATGAGATATTTTTACTATCTATTTCTCCCTGTAGTTCATTTAACTTTTCTTTTAAAGAATTTAGATACGATGAAATTTGGTATATGTATGGTTAGGTGCCTATAGGTAGCTCAGTAGATAGACCGCTGGGCCTAGAGTGAGGGAAACCTAAATTCAAGTCTGCCTTGAGATTTGCACCTGGACATGTCATTTAGCCTCTGTTTGCTTTAATCCACTGAAGAAGGGAATGGAAATTTTTTTTTGCCATATAACACTAAATGGGGTATCAAAGTGTTGGACACAACTGAACAACAACAGATATATTTAGCATTTGTAGTTATTCATTATCTATGGTACCTTTCAAAAAAATGAAGTCTCCCCACCTCTTTTAATGAGGTCATTTTGGCCACAGCTTTATCTAAGATCATAATTGCTTCTTCTCTCTCTCTTTTTTTCTTTCTTCAGTTGAAGTATAATGTATTTTTCTCCAGATTTTAATGAGATGCATCTTTTGTTTCAACTGATTTTCTTGTACAGAACATATTGATAGATTCCATTTCTAATGTCTTCTGGCTATCCTTTTCTAAGCTATGCTCTGGAGGCTCCATTATATCCAAGAATCTTATTTATCCTAGAGGATTATTTTAGTCCTGCAATTCATATCTCAAAAATGCTCCCCTCCCAAGAGGCATCTCCTTCTGATTGGATGGCTCTTCGTAGACCCTCCATTTAAAGAGGACACCTGGGCCAGTTGTTTCTTAATTTATCATAGAACTACTGTGGTCCTCTCCATCCACTTCCATTTCAGGTAACTTTCTCCCCCACTACTTTCCAGTTTCCTTTTATGTACTGTTAGATCACTCCTTCCCTATTCATTAGAATATAATCTCCTTGAAGGCAATGATTGTCTTTCTTTTTGTTTTCATTTTTATTGATAATGCTTAGAATTATATGCCTATCATATAATAAATGTAGCAGGAAAAATCCAATAATAAATATTTGTTAACTAATAGTGGATGAGTTCAATCCACTCTGAGTTAACAATTATGACGGTTATTTATATAATTTCCTCTATGTTTAGTCATATCTTTCTTTCTTTTTTTTCCCACTCCATCTTTGAGAGTTTGTTTTGCTTAAAGCTAACTCCTCCTTTATTTACCCTTCCTTTTTCCCCTTTACCTTATGCTTTTTCTCTCCTCTTTCTCTCTTAACTGAAATGTATTTTGGTTCCTACTTCTGTGGGTCTGTGTACTCTTCTCTACTTTACCTAGTTCAGATGATCAAACTATCTTCATTGTTTGCATTAGTTGATTGACTCTTTTTCTTAGTGCTCAAACCAAAATGGCATCACTGATGTATTCTTATTCACACATAAATTGGATTTAAGTGAAGCAGAGTTATAAAAAATCAATGGCTTCAGTCTCTCTTCCAGAGTAATCAAAATCTAGTGGCAAGACAAGAGTCGAGATGACTGGTGATGGCCTGGGATACAGTAGATGACCTTGGCTTCCTCAATGTCTAATCAAATACTAAGCTCTCTACAACACCTGCTTCAGTTGCCTTCATGACCGTTGGAACATTGCCAGTATGATCCTCTTCTTCAATATTTTTATTTAAAAATTTATTTAAAGATCATCAAAATATAATAGAACCATTCCCAAGGCCTCTATCTAAAAATCTCCCTTCATAATCATGGATGATGATAAAGTTCTTAAAGGGAAATATTTATCATCTGAAACTATTTAAATGAAATTTTTTTTTCTTGTTTAGCTCATTCATGTTAATTTTTTTATCCTTTTCTTAACATTTCTTTTTTTTTTAATCCTTGTACTTCGGTGTATTGTCTCATAGGTGGAAGAGTGGTAAGGGTGGGCAATGGGGGTCAAGTGACTTGCCCAGGGTCACACAGCTGGGAAGTGGCTGAGGCCGGGTTTGAACCTAGGACCTCCTGTCTCTAGGCCTGACTCTCACTCCACTGAGCTACCCAGCTGTCCCCTTTTTCTTAACATTTCTGTTTGTATTTCAATTTTTCTACCTAGTTCTGCTCTGTTCATTAGGAATATTTGGATGACAATTTCCTTAAAGGCCTACTCTTTGCTCTCTTTCCAGTGCTCTATAAGATAACATTCTGTTTTGCTGGGCAAATTAATCTTGGTTATCACTGTAGGTTTTGGTCTTTTGAAATATAATATTCCAAGTCCTCTGCTCCTTTATGATGGTGCCTGTTAAACTGCAAGTTTTCTTGACTGTCAACAAGCATCATCTGCAATGGGGATAAATTAGAAGTATTCTCAATAAGATCAGGAGTGCTGCCCATTATCTGTTATTTATATAGATAAATAATTATCTATTATTTAACAACATACTAGAAACACTAGCAGTAGCAATTAGAGAAGAAAAAGAAATTAAAGGATTTAAAATAGTCAATGAGGAGACCAAGCTATCACTCTTTGCAGATAATATGATGGTCTACTTCAATGATGGACAAACTACAGCCCTGGTCAGATGTGGCCCCTAAAATATTCTTTCTATCTGGATGCATGACATTATTCCTAATCTGACGAATACAATGAGTAGGATATAATACAATGAAACTTCGAAAGAATTGCCTTAGAAACAGCCTGAGAGATGAGCATTTCCTTTCCTTTGACCCCCTCTTTAAAAAATTTGCCCATCACTGGTCTAGAGAATTAATTAAGAAGCTTGTAGAAATAATCAACAACTTTAACAAAGTTGCAGGATACAAAATAAATGCACATAAATCATCAGCATTTCTATATATTTCCAACACATCACAGCAGCAAGAGTTAGACAGAGAAATACCATTTAAAATCACTAGACAATATAAAATACTTATGAATCTATCTGCCAAAACAAACAAAGAAATTATATGAAAACAACTAAAAAACATTTTCCAAACACTTAAAACTAGATCTAAACAACTGGGAAAATATTGATTGCTCATGGGTAGGATGAGCTAACATAAAAAATAAACATTCTATCCAAATTAATTTACCTATTTAGCGCCATACCTATCAAACTACGAAAAAATTTTTTACTGAATTAGAAAAAAACTATAACAAAGTTTATTTGGAAGAACAAAAGATCAAGAATATCAAGGGAAAAAAATGAAAAAAAAATGTGAAGGAAGTGGGCCTAGCAGTACCAGATATTAACCTGTACTATAAAGCAGCAGTCGTCAAAACAATATGGTACTGGCTAAGAGACAGAGAGGAGGATCAGTGGAATAGACTTGGGGTAAGTGATGTCAGCAAGACAGTCTATGATAAACCCAAAGAGCCCAGCTTTGGGGACAAAAATCCACTATTTGACAAAATCTGCTGGGTAAATTGGAAAACAATATGGGAGAGATTAGGTTTAGATCAACATCTCACACTCTACACCAAGATAAATTCATAATGGGTGAATGACTTGAATATAAAGAAGGAAACTATAAGTAAATTAGGTTAACACAGAATAGTATATATGGGTTGATGAGCACATGATTTGGGGATGTAGACTCTAAACAACCACCCCAGTACAACTCTGGACAACATGGAAATAGTTCTTAAATGATGACACATGTAAAAACCAGTGGAAATGTGCATTGGCTATGAGAATTGGGGGGGATGGAGGTGGAGGGGAGAGTAAGAACATGAATCATGTAACCAGGGAAAAAATTTTCTAAAAATTAAAATTAAAAAACAAACAACTTTGCTTTCATCACTTCTGTATTCTAGTTAAATATGGGCTAAGCTATGTTTTCTTTACCTGTAGTTGTCTTGAGGTCACTTTTTCTTCTGTTTTTATGTCCTGGGCCTCCCTGTTACAATAGCAGCTATTTTACATGTGGCATTTTGTTGTTATTGTTGTTGATTTGTTGCCCATTCTTCTAAACCTACCTCCTGATTTTGGATCCTGGGTTAAAACAGGACTCTTTACCCCTCTTGAGGAAAATTTGGACTAAGCTTTTTTTTTCCTCTTGGTTTCTTAGGCTTTTTGTGGGTATTGAATATTTTTACTATTGTAGAATTTTGAAGACATCTCAGGTTGACAATTTTTAAGATTTTGGAACTTCTAAAGTGAGCAAATCAAGGGCAAAATCTACTCACTTCCTTCATTTTCTGATCTCAGTAAGCTCCTGAGTTGTGCTTGGGTCAGAGTAAGAACAACAATAACACTACAATTAAGAAAATCAAGGCAAATAGTGGTAAATGTCTTGTCCCAGGTGAGAGAGCTAGGAAGTATCTGAGATCTTAGGTGAACTCATCTTCCTGAATCCAAGCCTTAGTTTGATAAAGTCCATTAAGAGAAGAAATTCTTATTGAGCGGAAAATAGATTCAGACAACTAGGCTACAAAACAACAACAACAAAGATTAAATGAGAATTTGATACTGGTTCTTCTAAACTCTGACTTCACACTGGTGTTCAAAGTATTCTAGATAATTCCCTAAATGACTAGCCTCTTTTTCTGTGATTATGACTAGTGCTCAAGGCTGGTAATCAAATTGCTTATGAATCAAAAGGAATAAAACATAAGGTAAAGCTGTTAGAAACCATCTACCAACAAAAAGGTCAGGGCCTCCGGCAAAGAGAAAGATGGGGGGAAAAATGACTTCTTGGTCTTAGAATAGATTTATTATTGATACAGAAGAGAGCCATTTACAAATGTGAAAAAAAATTTAAACTAGCAGTAAAGCAGATTACAAGCTTTCTTAATTCAATTTTCTCTGCCATTTATTGTGTTTAATAAAATACCCAAATGTCAACTAAATTCATAAAAAAGTATTTATAGCTTAATAAATAGCAAAAACAGATTTTTCATGAAAAGGCATAATGTAAGGTCTAATATTCAAAATTGATATGGATTTTTTTCTCCTTAAATCAGAGATAATTAGTGTTTGCTTTTAAAGTTCCTTTTTTAATTCTATAATATTTTATAATAAGATGCATTGGTGTGTTTTGGATATCTTATGATTCATTTTTCATCATTGATACTCAGCATCAAGAAAAAAAAGGATTATATGTGCATATACAGAAGCCTAGCTGTGAAAGGTATTAATTAGATAGAGAGCCAGCACTGGAATATTGGAGGTTTGGGTTCAGCTCCTGTCTCTGTCCCATATGCATACTGTATTATCCTGGGCAGTTCATTTAACTTTCCAGTGTTTCAGGCAACACTATTTGTTAGAGTCCCTTAGAAAACATTGAATATTGGGAGTTTCTCACTCTAATGAAATCACAAGTCAGGCAGTAATCGAATCCCTTTTTTTCTCCTTTTCACCCAACTTGTGGTTAAGTTTTACAGTTGTGGGTGGGGATCTGAGACTCCAAAAGGTGGGATGCCTTGCCTGAAGGCACTGTTGATAAGTTGTAAAACTAGGATTTGAAATGAGGTCATCTGACACTAGACCCAGGAACTTTCTACCACAACATTCTGCCAACCTTACTTTGTCAGTGCCAACAATTGGAATGGCTCTCGTGGTCTTCTCCAGCAATACTAATAAAAGATTTCATTTTAAATAAGGAAGTTCCTAAGATGAGTCCATTGAGGGAAGCTTGCCAAGAATGTGATGCTGCAATTCTAAACCTAGGTAAGAAAGTCCTCCAGACTGGGTTTCCCATCACACTAAGTGAGTAAGGCAATGCCTGGCAAAGGGGCTTCAGCTTATTCTTAGTTGTCAGCCTCTGTTACTGTCAGACTTGGGATTTCATTAGAGGGAAGAACTCCCTTAACTTGGGGCTTTAGAATGAAAAAAGATGGGTTTGGGGTGTTGCACATACATAGGACAATTTTCTTCATATATATATTAATTACCAATTGTTTTAAAATTTTCTCTGTACATATATACACACATATACAGACCTATATATAAACACACATATGTTAAGTACATGGATATACACTGTATAATTAGAGAATTTTGTACTTTTTGAAGTAGGGTCCCCAGAATTCCATTAGTATTACCCAGCATCCATTTCCTTTCATCCACATAGCATCCTTGTGTGTTTGTATATAGTTCTGGAACTCCGCCTCCTACTCTTATTTTCCAATGACTGCAGCTTGGTTAGCTAGTTTTTTACTTTAGTTATTATTAATAAACTATATTAAATAATATACTTAGTTATTGTATATTAATTTTAATCTTTACAACACATAAAATATATATTTAGGTATGTATGTATGTATGCAGCTTAGGTGGCACAAAAAAGTATCAGGGCTAGAGTGAAAAAAATTCATATTCCTGAGTTTCAATCTGACTCCAGATCCTAACTAGCTATATGACCTTGGGTAAGTCACTTTAACATCTTTGCTTCAGGTTCCTCATCTGTAAAATGAGCTGTAGAATGGCAAACTTCTCTGGTATCTTTGCCAAAAAAACTCCAAATGGGGTCACAAAGAGACAGACACAACTGAAAAACAACTAAGGTACAACATATATATATATATATATATAACATATATATGTCTATATTTATATATTTCACTCACAATTAGGGAGTGATGGTGTGTGAGCCAGTGTGTTTATGTGGTGGTGGTGATTTATCTCTTAAATTTCAGTGTGTCAGTTCCCCTGTATGGGCATCTCCATGTTAAGGACAATTGATAAATCTTGATTAATTTCTAGTTTCCAAAGGTGCCTTCAGGATGATTGACTAGTTGGTACTAGAGTAGATGTCTCCCTAAGTTTACATCTGCCAATTATCTTAGAAGTTCGAAAACTGGAAAACAAACTTTTTTTTCTTCTTTTTAAAACCCTTACCATCCACCTTAGAATCAATAATGTATATTTATTCAAAGGAAAGAGAGGGGGTAAAGGGTAGGCAATGGGTGGGGCTAAGTGACTTGCTCAAGGTCACACAGCTAAGAAGTATCTGAGGTCATATTTGAACCTTGGACCTCTCATCTCTAGACATAACCTTCAATCTACTAAGCCAAATAGCTGCTTTCTTCCCTAGTGAACTATAAGCTGAGAAAAAGAACTGCCTTTCTTTTTCTTATTTGTATCCTCAGGGCTTAGCACACAGTGCCTGGCACAAAATAGCTGTTTAATAAATGTTTTTATACACACACACACATACACACATATAATATCTAAGAAGGCAAAGACTTTCTTGTACTTCTCCTGTCCCCAGAACTCTGCATAATGCCTGGCACACAGTAGGTGTTTATTATTGACAATTGATCTATTTGCAAATATAACACATACATGTATATCATGTTGATGTATATTTGGTCATAAGGGAAATGATGATTTCTTGTGACTGATTCAAATCAGTTCCATCCTAAAATATCAGATCATCTCCCTTTGCTCACTACAATATAAATTCAATTACTTAGAGTTCTAAACCAGATAAGTAATCCATCGTATTTATGCCTATCATTCATACATTAATTTTTTTTCCTTTTGTTTTATTTAGCCCTTGACATCTTCACTTTGATCAACTTACCTGCTCTAGACACTTGGATATTTAAAGAAATATTTTGCATTTAGTTTGCCTAACCATTGGTCTTGATTTATCAAAGCATTCTTATCTGAAAGTAGAATGCTTTAAAGGAAACAATGTGATTAAAAAAAACATATCACGTGAAATGAATAATAAAGAAAAGGTATTTGAATAAAGTTTATTTTAAAATGTCTATTTGAGAAAACTTGAAATTTTTTGGCTTGAATTGTTGAAAATTTGTTATGCCTTCATCACCCAGCAGCTTCAATTCACCAGAATAATTCTGCACTGCCTTATAAGAGAATGAGGGTTATTTCAAGGAAATGAGGTGATCAGTCTGATAAAGATTTAGCTTAAAAAAGTATAAATGCATAATAACAATAGCAACCAATCAAGAGCAACTACAACTACAATTAGAATATCCTCCCATCTCCCCTTTAAAGATATGTTCAAAAAATAGGTAAAAACCAAAATTTAAGAATTGTGTAGAAACAGTCCATTTATTCTTTGCTAGTAATTGTCTAAAGTAGAAGAGGAATTTACAGTACTCAAGGTTACAAAAATAATTATAACATTTGACCTCATAATTATTTCACTGAGAATTTATCTGGAGAATGATACCTGAAACATCAATAAAGTACTCTCTATTCAGAGATTTTCATAGTAGAAGCAACACATTGCACATACTGAATTAGAATGTAAACCACCGAGACTGTTCCTCCTCTGCTTCTGTATTTCTCTCTAAAACTAAACACAGTGTCTTCTCCACAGTGAGTACTTAAATGCTCTATTTTCTTTCATTCATTCTATCATGATTTTATCAATTACCTTCTATTTAAAATGCCAGTGTCCTGGGGACAACCAGGTGGCTCAGTGGATTGAAATCCAGGAATGAGAGGTCCTGGGCTCAAATCTGACCTCAGACACTTCCTAGCTGTGTGACCCTAGACAAGTCACTTGACCCCTATTGCCTAGTCCTTACCACTCTTCTTCCATGGAACCAATACACAGTATTGACTCTAAGGTGGAAGGTGAGGGTTATAAAAAAAATGCCAGTGTCCTTATACAGACTCTTTAGGGGAAGAGACATTTTCATATTGATGAAGGCAACCCTTTCCTTAATTTCTTTCATAGATTTTCTTACCTACAAATGTGATCAATTATTAAGACTGTCAATTAAGAGAAGTAAGTAGAAATATAGAAAGAACTTCATGAAATGTTTATTAAAAGAGGGAATAAATAACTTAATATATTATGATGTTATTAAAATAAAGTAAAAATGCTGATAAAGGATTCCTGGTGGGAATTTAAATTAAGGTCTCTGTGATACTTTAAGTAATGAAATCAATTTAACATCATTCTTTAAGCCATACAAGAAGATTGATGTTCTAGAAAGCTTTTCAAAGAGGCAAATATTTAAGCAAACACAATTTTAAGAACAAGAAGTTTTCTGAGTAAACTTTAGTAAGCTGGAAAATTTGCTTAACAGGTACATAGTACTCTCCAAGTATTCTGATTAATCCAGGGTTTCCTGTCATTTCATACTATCAAGGTACAAAAATAAGCAGAAAGAAACAAAGGAGCAATAGAAAATGACAAATATTTAAATTAAATATATTCATGGCATCAAACAGTAACATAAATCCATAATGATTTCAATGAGTAAATTTGGTCTTTTCTTGAAAAATGTAATGCATGTGATCATTTTCTAGTTAACCAATTAGTAAATAACTGTATGGCTAAATGAAGAATTTTTAGCAACAACTTTTTATGCTGTTTTGCAAAATTGCTTTTGTTTTTAGTAAATTTTTTGCACTATGTTTTATTTGAAAAAATAGTTTTTAAATATTTAAATTATGTATTTTATTTCAAATTTGTGGACATTGTAGAATTGATTTTCCATGTTATAGCAAAATTATTAAATTTGTGTTTCATTTATTTATTTATTTATTTTCCAAACCAGATCTATGAATTGATAAGTATGTGAGTCTCCTAGAAATGAAATCCCAATGACAATACAGATCAGTACCTTATCTGTAATTTATAATTTTATTTTGTTTAACAGAGAAAATATGAAGTAGAGGTGGGCCTTGGAGCTCAAATCTTCATGATTTCAAGTCCAACTCTCTTTTCTAATGCTACAAGTTCTATAATTAATAATAACTGATTCATCACATTCAGTTATTTATTATTAATATTATTTATTGTTAAAGTATATCCAATTAAACTTTGTTAATTATATAGTTTCTTTTGTAGTACACATATACTATGTTTCTCTTCAGTAATTTTCTTTGGTATAATAATTCCATCCTTGTCTAGTGGTTAAGTTCTAGAAAACTCTAATATTTGAACTAAATTCAGACCTTTAAACAAAAAAAAAATAAAAAGGAATGAGTTCTGAGCAGCAATTAATGATTAACAAAAAAGAGGAGAGAGACTCTTTAATGGTGGTAAGAATTGGCCCTGGAGAAATCAGCAAAGAAAAGGAATCACAGAATTCAGGGGCTAAAATGGGACTTTGATAAGATCACAGGCTGGAAAAGACCTTGGCAGGCATCTCATTTTACAACCTCCTCATTATATAGATGAGATTGAAGAAAAATTAAAATAGTTCTATATTATAAGGAAAGAATAATTCCTATATAACATCCCTATTTGGCACTTAAAAAGTATCACTCTACCAAGTCTGAACATTTCATAAAAAGACCTTTTAATACAATGGAAAGAATTTAGGATTTGATATCATCTGACTTAACACTATCTAACCTTAGTTATTGAATTTTCATGGTGTCTAATTCCTCATCTGTAAAAGGAGGAGATTGAGGCTCTATGATTCATAAGGTTCTCTTTCAGATTAAAATCTCTAGTTCTAATCTAATCCTGTGATGACACTTTCTGTTGTTTAATTATTTCAGTTGTATCTGACTATGATCCAATCTGCAGGGTTTTTGCCAAAGATACTGGAGTGGTTTGTCATTTCCTTCTCCAGTTCATTTTTCAGATGAGGAAACTGAGGCAAACAAGGTTCAGTGACTTGCCTAGGGTTACCCAGCTAGTTAGTGTTTGGAACCAGATTTGAACTCATGAAGATGAATCCTCCTTACTTTAGATCTGGTACTCTATCCACTCTGCCACCTAGCCTCTGATGGCACTTCAGTAGAAATGCGAGACATCCACAAAATGAGGAAAACTTGGTTTAAGAGTTGCCTGTAACACATACTGGCTTTGGCAAATCATTTAACTCCTCAATAGTATCAGGAAACTTTCCAAAACTATAAAATGCAATGGCTAGTCTGCCTGGATAGTATCTTTTCCTGTAGTTCCTTGTTTAAGGAAATCATAGGTCCAATCCCCCTCTAGCCTTCCACCTCAGCATAGGTAGGATATTGAGTCTCTAAGAAAAGATGAAAATGCGTTCACTAACTATTTTTGTAGAATTTCTATTTGCATAATTAAAATAAAAATGTCAGCACTTGATGAGTTAATCCTTACTTATAACTTCTTTGGAACAGTTCAATGAGCAATGATACTCAATATATGGCATGTTATTTGGATTAACGATCTGCCTTTACTCAAAAAACACACTACAGTCTGTGGAACTCCTAAGATATTATTCCCTTTTTAAAAAAAATAATAAGGAACTAAGTTTCCCTTTTAGGAGATTTTCCCTTCTCCCAATTTCAAACTTTTTATCTTCAGGGCCTTCATTCACAGCATCTGTTAAATGGGACCTATGGAATATAGGCAGCCTATAGGTACATTCCTTCCAAATTGGTTTAAATTTAGCTGCATTTTTTCCTCCCAAAGAATCAGTATGTACCAATTTCCAAAGTCAATTTCAGCCAAAGTACTTTAAACTCATTTCCCATCAACTTTTACTCCTTCCCTCTCCCTGACAAAGGTACAGTTTTTCAAACTCCATTTAGTTTTCAAGGGCATTTTGATGCACACAAAACATAATTATGAAGCAGTTTCTTCAAAACACAGGGTTAATTAGATAATTAGTTGGGTTGAACAAAAGAACAAGCACATCAGGTTAAAAGAGCAATCAAATGTACTAATTGTAATTTAGGAATTATATCTGCTACAAGAGAGAAAAGGGTTGAAAATATGGTGATATAATTGAGACCAGGTGAAATTACTTGACAAGCAGATGAATATAGCTCTTTCAATGAGAGTTTCAATTTCTTAAGTACTTGGTCTATTTTCATACTTTTATGACTATTTTTAAAACACAGTGGAAGGTTTTAGAGTTCAAGGTCATAAACTTAAAAGGAAATCTTAAATTGGGAGGCTGTATTGGAATCAGGAAGACTTAACAACAGTCTCAGATGATTATTGCTGAAATTTACTACCTCTTGACAATGGAAGTCACTTAAACTTTTTATTTTCCCAGACAACTTTCCCAACCTTTAAGTGGTTGAGGAGTTCAAGATGTGGAGGAAATGTCTGGACCACTGCCCCTCTCCAATTCAAATCATTTACGGATCAATAAAAGGGACCCCGTTTTCTTAATAGCCTAAAGCTCAAATGATTTAATACCTGAACTTGTTGTTTCTGTGGAAATAACAAAATGTGCAAACCTGAAGGGATGTTAAAAACATCCTAACCTACCTACAAAATATCCATGACTTTTTAATTTTTCTAACTTTTCCTGAAAAAAAATATAAGGGATTATAAGTATTAACAATCATATAACTAAATGCAGCACCATAATCTAGAGAATTAATTTTATTTCAATATAATCCTCTTTAAATATGGACAAAATTCTCACTGTTGCTAATGGCAATTGAGAAATGCAGCTAAAGAGGGTATTTAGCCAGCATTGCTGGAAGACAGATAACAGAGCTTCATATCTATTCATCCATTCCTGAAAACGGCTATGAATTTACTGACATTTCACTAAAAACACTGGAAATAATTGTGCTTCAAACTATTTACCAAATATTACATTTGACATATAAGAAAGGCATCACTATAGGAGCCTGAAATGGTGAAACTATTCCATAGTCACAGGCTATGTCTGAGGACAAAATCAGGCCAGGAACTGAGAGCTCTGGGCTGTGATCCTTCTTGTCATTTTTCTTTCATGTGATTGGAGGATAACAATTATGCAGATAATTGCCTTAACTCTTCACTCTGGTTGTACAATGTGTATGCAAAGCCTGATTGAGGACCTCTTTCTCTCCCCCTTTATCTACTTTCTTCTTCTGTTGAGGAAAAGCAGGGGAAATTTGTCTTAACATGAACCCAACTGGGAATCACAAAGCTTATAGAATACCTAAGTGAAGATTCACCAAGCAAATCTGAAAGGTGACTTTTTTTCTTAAAGTCCAATTTTCTACTTCAGTGGAATTATAGTTTTCTTAAGGGGAAAAATGATAACATAAAATAAGTAAACACACCTCTGCCTACAATACATGTCACCTGTGATCTTGGGGAAATATTTTATTTTGTCCTCTGCTCTTATTTTCTTCCAGATTCACAAAGCAACTTTTTTCCTTTTCTATTCACTTACACCCAGTCATGGTAAGATGTCAACATTTATATTTCCATCTGTGGAAACATATTTTTTTTCCTGCCCACCTACCAGGGTCCTTTAAGTTCATATCCTTTCTGAGTCACTCTTCAAAAAAGTATCTTTTCTATCATACTCCATTTAGTCAAACAGGATTTCCTTCTGACAGACTAATACTTTCTAATATACTCTCCACTAAGGCTTATTAGCAAATGTCTGGTTCTGAAAAAAGTGACTGAATAATGTTTAAAGTTTTTAAGCATCATTACATTCTCATACACTGAGATATTTTAGAAACATATACAACTGGATGATAATCCACTTTTTCAATTCAATTCATTTTTCATTCCAATGTCTTAAAATACATTATAATAAACAATCCAATTTTAAGAAGACATTTTAGGAAATTAGTAAGTGTTGGTGAGTTAGCTTAATTTAATACAAATTTATTCTACTATTCATTTATTAAGTGCCTATTATGGGCACTTTGTGTGTAGTTCTTTGCATGACAAACTGAGAACACAAAGACAAAAAAATTAAATGCTCTTAATCCTTAAGAATATTATATTTTTATCCTGTGTTTCTTAAAGTTTAATAATCTTGGGGTCAGTTAGGTGGCTCAGTAGATCAAGGGCCAAACCTAGAAATAGGAGGTTCAGGGTTCAAATCTGTCCTCAGACACTTCCTAGCTGTGTTACCTTGGGCAAGTCACTTAACCTCCTTGCATAGCCTTTATCACTCAGTATTAGTTCTAAGAGAGAAGGAAAGGGTTTAAAAAGAAAAAAATAAATAAACACTCCCCTCAAAAGAGTTTTTGTCTATAAGGGATATATATGTGTGTATGTTTGTGTATGTGTATAAATGCATGTACATATATTAATATATATCCCAAATATTACATATTAGAAATTAAAATGTCTCAGTATTACTATGAAAGTCATTTTGGACTTGTGGATTCCCCAGAAGCATATCCACAACCCACAAGTGTCCAGGGATCATACTTTGAGAATCACTACACTATATCATACTGTTTTTCAGGATACGTAATATAAGTTAGTCTGTCACTCAAATATTGCATTCTTGATAGAAACATGATAGAAACATGAGTCTCATACCCATTAAATAATGAGAAAATACAAAATGACATAATTTGCCACTATGTGTGATGGAGGAGATAATAAAATATTAGTAGTGAAACATGGATCCAATGATTATCAGGTATTTTTGAAGTTACTTTTCAATGGTTAGCGAAATAAGTGATAAGTCTACTTCTTTTTTTCTTAAGGCACAAGTGTCATCAGTGACTATTAATTAATTTACTAATGAATCAATGTACTTCTCCAGTGATGATTTATTTTTCAGCTCTGGAAAAATTAGATGTAAAAACTAATATCCAGTGAAAAGTCAAAAATACTTTTTCACTGTACTTTATCATATTAAAAATCATAGGACTGATCTTATAATTAAATAGAGATAATAGATTTGCTGAGAAAACTGTTTTCATAATAAATAGATAGTATGTAACATAAAACATGCCATTGTTTTGTTCTCATGTGGGAGGAAAGATATGTTCAGAACAATAGTTCCCTGGAGAAACATTACCTTGTGGTAGAAGGAATTTTAAGCTGAAAATCATCCCCTAATTTTGTGGACATCATTGAATCATAGTTTTAAACTGGAAAGAACTTCTAACCTCTTTATATAAAAATTGAGACCCATAGTGGTTAAATTTTTATGATGAGACAAAAGGCACCATCTTACCCCAGTGCAAATCACTTAACCCTGTTTGACTCAGTTTCCTCATTGGTAAAATGAGCTGGAGAAGGAAATGGCAAACAACTCTAGTATCTTTGCCAAGGAAACGCTTAATGAGTAAAAGAGAGTCTGGCAAGACTAAAATGAAAGAATAGCCACAAAAACAATGAACCAAGCATTAAGGAGTGGAAACAAGTTCTTCACCCATCTTTTCATTGTACTATGAATCTCTGAGTAGTTGTTGTCTTGTTTGTATTCCATAGAGAGGTGCACTACTGAATAAATATTTTAAGTCCTATTGCTGTGGGGTGTCCGGGGTGTCCCCAACCCATATACAATTCTAACTCAGATTCCAGGGAATTCTCAATAGTTTTCTGTCATTGACCTGAAAGACACTTCCTTTTGCACACCTCTGCACCTAGAATTCAGATTCCTTTTTGCTTTTGAGTAGATGTTCCCCTCAGACCCCCGACCCCACCAGCTCACATGGTGTGTACTCCCACAAGGTCTAAGGGACAGCCCTCACTACTTTGGGGTTGCCCTCAACAAATATCTTAGAACCCTAAAATTCATGAGCAGCTCAATCTTACAATATGTTAATGACATTTTAATATCTAGTTCATCTAAGGCTGCTTATATCACAGACACAATTTCCATCCTAAATTTCCTAGGAAAATAGGGTTACCAAGTTTCTGCCTCTAAAGCCCCTTATCTTTTAGCTTTGTCCCCTCACTAGGCTCCCAGTTCTCCAAACTCTACTCTTTACTTGGATTTTAAGGCAAGGACCTACCCAGAAATCCAGGCCAAGATAGAGAAACCAGGAAACCAGGGCAGCTATCAGTTCACAGTTCAGATCTACCTTTCTCTTCTGCTGCAGGGAGAAAGAGGGTTGATTCCGAACAGAAAGACAATTAGAACTGGTGAGACATCTCTACTTTTGAGATTTTTAAATGTCTTACACTGTGGGTCTTCTCCTGTGTTTTAAATCAAACATGCCCGGCCAGCTGGACAGATAATTCTCTGATTTAGCTTGGGGAAGCAGTAGCTAAGGCAGGTCCCCCTGACTGTATATGAAACACCCCCAAAGCAGAGAGACTCCTAAGCCTCTAGCCCATGGTCTCAGTGCCTCTGAGGCTTACTCAAAACCTGAGGCTTCAAGGATATTTGCTTCCACTCTAGTTTTGACTATTCCCCTATGGAATATGTGGACCTTGCATTTGTAACTTTGTCACTTCTCTAGTTGCTTTCAGAGTGAAAACTCTCATTGGAGTCACCCAGATGCCTTTACAACCCCTGCAACTGTCCCAGCCTGGAGCCCTGGACATTGCCTACAGCCAATGCCCCTGTCTGTCTGCTGACAGTTCTACAACCATCCTCAGCTCTGAAGAAGCTACAGAAGACTGAGACTGTGGATGGCCAAACTGACCCTTGCCCAAACCTACAGGCTGTGTGTGTATGTTAGATAAGACCCCTTGCAAGCTGAAGTGTGTATCCTAGATAAGACCTTGTATACAACCCACCCAACAGCCCCTGCGCAAGCCTATAGACCATGCCCTTAGAGTGATAACCACCTTTGCTCTAAATCTTGCTATGAACTATATAAAGGGTGTTGCGAATTTACTTAGGGGGGGAGACCACTCCTTTCGGTCTCTTCCCCCACGTATGTACTTGTGTAGCTTAATAAAGCTCTACTCTCTGTGTATTTTGCATCGTCTCTCTTGTTTCCTTTGGCTCACCCAAAAAAGGACCCTAACAAGACCAGCTCTCCTTTTGCCCTTACATATTTGGAGAGGGGGGTGATGGCATGGGCATTGTACCCCCCAAACTCAGGCAAACTCTAAACAGGGAAATTCTTTTGCTCCCTTACACCCTCAGGACTCCCAACCCAAAACATCTGACCTTGAGGATTACCCTCCTTTGATTGTCCCATTGATTTGAGATGGACAAAGGGATGCAACTCATTCATACATCCTCCAAATCAGGAGAACCACCCCATGCCTTTGGGCAAACCTTCCAGACTCCTTGCTTCAGTGCTTACCACTCCAGAGTCACACCTTTACTGTTGTAAGGGGTATACAATCCCCAGAATTGATGTCCTCTGAGGGGGGCACAGCTTTTCTCTCCATGCTGTCCTCCCAAGGAGCAGCTCTCCACCCCTGCTGTTCCACCTAGGAGGCAGGCTTCCACCTATGCTGCCCTCCTGGCCAGATTCAACATTACATTCCAAATTAATAAGTTTCTCTTTTAAGTTAAATTTCAGAGTCTTGCATTCTTGCAAAAGGTACCCTTCCCAAACCCCAGGGGTTCATCTCAGCACCCCACAATACTATCATTAGTCTCTTTCTGCAGTGTATATTAAGGTCATTGAAAAATATCTGGATAACTACTATGTCCAAGACTATGTGTTAGGCATTATGAAGTAATACAAGTTATGGTCTTGCTCTCAAGGAACTTAGATTCCAGTAGGAGAAATGAGACTCATCCATAGACAAAAGCAACACAAGGCAGAATTTCATGATCTCAGGTTTCTCTTCAACTCTCCCTTTCCATTAGAAGCAGTCATCACATCTTGTGAATCTTGCCTTCCCACACCATTGTTCTCCCTTCTCTCTAAATCACAGCTCTTCTTCCCTACTATAAGTCATACTTATCTATTGGGATTTTTGTAATAGACTTCCAGCTCCCTGTCTCTCCACTTTCCAATCTATCCTCCACACGACTGCTCAAATAATCTTCCTAAAACAAGTTTCTGATATGAAAATCTTCCTACCTCTCTATTTCCTCTGGGGCAAAATATTTGGTGTACAGAGAGACAGTTGTATAATAAAGAGGAAACTGACCCAGGAGCCAGAAAAGGCTAGGCTCATGCCCTGTGCCTGATAATTTGGGGTTGTATGATTCTGAATAAGTAATGTAATTTCTCAAAGCCTCCAGGTCACTCTTGAAGACAATAAGTGGAAGAGCAGGTACTGATTTGCATTGATTTAAGAAATTTCCTTATTTGGGAATCCTCTATATCAGTGAGATCACAAGTGTAATCTGAATCTACCCAGTCTAGATTATAGTCTCTTTGTTGGTTCTCTAGGACTGGAATGTGTTTCTACCTTACAATAAAGTAATAAAATACAATAATTTTATAGCACTAGACTAGACTTGACTAGACTTGAAAAGTGCTGTACCTAGATAATAATTTGACCTTATAACATCATTTGCAAGATAGGTATTATTATTATTCATTTTACAGGACAGATGAGCCTGAGTTAAGTGACTTGTCCAGGTTTACACAGGGACAGAATTTGAAATTTTTTTTTTTACTCCTTTTTTGAATCCACATTTTTCCCACTGTGTCAATTAATAGCCTTGCTTCCTTCAAAGCAGAGGTCAGATACTACCTTGTAATGGAAGTTTCTCCTGATCAAGCAATCCACAAGTTTTTATTACGAGCTTACCAGGTGCTTATTTCTTAATGGTCTCTTATTTCATTTATTATCTTATATTCATATAGCAATTTATGAATTATATGTTTTAATAAAATTAAAATTCCTTAAAGACAAATATTATTTTAAAAATCTTTTGTATTATTTTTGTATCTTCCAGGGCCTACTACAACTTTACACATAGTAGGTGCTTAATAAATATTCAATGAACTGTATTAAAAAAATGTCAACAATAATATCACATGACGAAGATATGACAATCCCATAAGAATTGCATTTATAACAAGAACTTTTTTTGGAGGTTATTAAACTCAGCAAAGGACCTTCCAAATCCATGTTCTACTATTTACTATAGCTGTGTGACCTTGAGCATGCCGGATCATCTCTTCTTGTCTCAGTTTCTTCATCTGTAGCTGAATGTTGGACCAAAAAGCTTATAAAGCCTCATGTATCTCTTAAGCAGAGTAATCTTAATTGATTCTACACACAAATATTAGATTGTAGGTTATACTGCACATAAACTAAAATACCTTCCAAAAATATATTCAAAATTTGAGAACAAATTTGAATGTCCCAATGTCTAAAGAGTTCCCTAAAGATCCAGGAAGACCAGAACTCTTGAACACAGAGGTTCTTAGAACTTCACTGAAAGCTATCTAGGTTTTCAATATAGGATTTGAGATTTCAAGGGAAACTTTGAGATAATATCATATAATCCTTTCACTTTTATAAATAGAGCATTTGAACTCTAAGGATATAAAGAGACTTGGCCAACATAACAGAGCTGGGTTCGATACCCTATTTGCCTCATTCAAAATCCAGCCCAATTTCTAGTATAATGCAATTCCTTCAGTCAATGCCTAGTCGAATTTATCTTGCTAGCATATAAATGGCCCGTGCCATTAGTCAAATATCAGGAAAGTCATTTCGGACAACTTGTTACACAAACTTTTAGGAGATAGAGACAGGGAGTGGGTCAATGATTTAATGATGTAAGAAACTTTTGCTAAGAAAAATCCCTCTATCAGTGCAAATTGATGCTTTCTCTTTATCTCATGGTCTTAAAAAGTCTCCTACAGCACTGAGAAATTAAATGAGCCCAGGTTCAATCAGTTATTATGTGTTTGAGGTAACACTTGAACCCTTTGTATTCTCATTGCCCATTATAGTACCTGACATACAGGAAGTACTTGAGAAAAGATTTTTGCTCTGTTAATACTAATGTCCAATTATTTTTTCCCACATCATTCTTTAGATCAATCCCCTCTGAAATCTTCTCTTTCTATCTGTAGTCAAAATTGTACTCTCAAATAGATGAAATTGTCTCTGAAATCTTGCTGGACCTCATATTGGCTTTTCTCAATGATTACAGGACCATATTTGTATATGTATCAATAAGCTGTCTGTTGATGTTGTTTTACAAATATACACACATACATATGTACTCTTTATTAATTCTACATTTTGGTGGACATTTTTGCTTATCGTTGGGTGTCTCTTTTCCAATGCCAGTATGAATAGATGAACTTTTATGGCACAAACATCATACTCTAAATAATTCCATTCGTATCATTTAGGTTATCTTTCATTTATACAAGCTTTCTAGTCTGTAGAATATATTCTGCCCAAACCATCTCTAGTTTTCAAGCTATGGCTCCTTTGTATCACTTCAGGATAACAAGTTACATGAAAGTTTCTAGTTTTCTCAATGTAACCCATTTTCATATTCACTTGAATTGCTTTAATTTTTTCAGCCACTTCCCAATTGTCATCCTAAAACATCCAAGAAGATAAATGGACTTTCATACCTCCAACTCACTTCAATAGCAAGTACTTTATGACCTTCAAATCTTGTATCCAGAGTTCAAGGACAATCCTCCAGCAGCTCTTCCATGCCATGAATTGCCATTTAGGTTGAAACTTTGCTGCTAAAGGATGTACCAGTTCTACACAATTACTACCAAAAAAAAGTTTTGTTTTGTTTTAGGTCAAGTCTAATTTTGAAAGAGTATGGCTTTCTCTCACTGAAATAATTAATTCTTTGATGAAAATTATTTACCCTCATAACATAGGTTCCTCTGTGTGATAAATTCAAGAACTGAAATTCCCTCTACCAATGCCAGTTTGGTGAATTGCCTGGGACACTGAGAGTTTAAGTAACTTCCAGAGTAAAAAAGTCAGAATACGTCACTGGTGGGAGTTAAGCCCAGATGTTTCCTTAGCTTCTAGGTCAAATCTGACTCTCTATCTGCACAGGACCAGATAATGCCTCCTAGCATTACAGACCTTGGTGACATTTGATTAGTAAGACAATTATTTGAAACTAGTGTTGCTCTGAATGGCCAAGTGATGATTCTTATTCGCTTTTCATTGCCTTAGTGAAAGAAATAAATTTTTGACACAGCAGACTTTAGGACTATCTGAATTGGCTATTTTTTAAAATTATTATTAGGCTAGTTATCTTTCATTTTCAAAGAGGACCAATGACACTATGGGATGGTCTTGAATCTAAAGTGAAATGTATTTAAGTGAGGCAAAGTTGCATAAAATCATCAGCTTCACTTTACCAGAATGATTTCCCAGTGGGAAGAAAAAAGTTAGGATGCTTGACAATGGCCCAGGATGTATAGGATTATGGTGACTTCTTTGATGTCTAACCAAGCTCTAAGCAGTGTATGCTTTAGTTTCCTTCATGACCCTGGGAACAAATTGTTCTCATTTGCTCATTTCATCTCAGGAAGTCTTCACATAATTGGGGTGGACATACTTTCCCCCAAAGGATTTGAGATCTGTCAATTATCCATATGTCGAGTCAGTTTTGATGGGTATGTGTGGCTGCTGCACATGCTATGGCTTTTGGGGGCCACAGTAAAGAGCTGAGTGACAGATGGAGCTCAGTGCTGGATAAACAGCCCTGAAAAGGGCTTGGCAACCCCTCCTACCAGAGATGTTAATCCTCTCTGAATACCTAATATGCCCAAACAATAGTGAATAAGGAAAATAATAAAAGGATAAGAGAAAGGAAAGCTAGGATACAGCAAGGTATCCAGATCTTCCCTTAAAAGAATTTTGCTTAAGTGTTTTCACATCAATAATTTAAATATATGTCAGTAGCAAAATTGCTGTATGACAGAGTAATATGAAGTTGTAATGCCATTAGTGTATATTTATCAACAGTAATTGAAGCAAATAGAAACCATTTGGATCAACTAGCACGACTATCAAATTAGGTCCCATTCAAAATTTTAGCAGATTCACAACTCCTTAATTATGTGTAGTTAAGTCAGTACATAGTTTTCCATCATCTAATATTTTCTCTAGTTCCTATGGCACCAATAACAAATAAACTCCAAGTAATGTGCCTGCCTTTAAGTGTGTGTACGGGTTCCTTTCTTTCTTTCCACATTTGTTGTCTCATTTAAATCTTTCTAAGCTTCTTTTGATCTAATATAAATCTATATTACGCATGTATAATAGGCAATATTATATATTAATATATAGTACATTTAATAATATCATAAATTTTGCATAATTATACACATTCAATTAATTGTTAACTGATAATCCAGTGCCTAATTGTATGAACACAAACAAATTACAGTCCCTTCCTGGAAGAAATTTGCTGTCTCCTATTAGGTGAATTCAGATTAAATCAATAACTTAAAGTCTTAAAAAGTTGACTTGACTTAAAAAAGTTGACTCTCACATATGAGAGAAATATCTACATCTATCTAGATTTACATATTAGCTCAATCATGGGTATGAAGTCTGTCAGTTTTCCTTCACCTGGTTTAGCCTGTCTGCAGAGACACTCACTATAGTTTCTAAGAGTCATGGGAGAGAGATGGGTGACAGGTGGACATCAAGGGTAGATGAGCAGCCCTGAAAAGGACTCAGTGAATCCTTACAGCAGAGGTGGTAGTTGTCTCTGAACAGTCCATTGTATGACCATTGTTATGAAGCTAGTAAATACCTCAGACTACTTTTGAGTTCTTCCTGACTAGATTTGGTGCTCTATTCACTGGCCCACCTAGCTGTAGTCATTTCTGGAAAAGTATTCCCTTATTCACTTTATCTCAAGAATGAAGAGAATTTGCCCTAACCTCTTATAAAGACCATTCATGAAAAAAAGAGAGCAGTTAATTGCTGTCTAATAATGAATTCTTTATTCCTTTAGCTTTCTACTGAAGGTCAGGAGGTATACTTCAGAATTTGTTCTCTGACACCAATATTAGATTTTTTACAACTAAGGATCGACTTGTTTTTTTCCTTTGAATTGTTATAGTAATTGTGAATATCTTCCTTCTGATTCTTTTTATTTTATTATGGATTAGTCCATGCAAGTCTTTTGGTGTTTCCCTGAATTCCTCAGTCTCATCATTTCTTACCACACAATACTATTCCATTACATTTACACAACATCATTTTTTCTGAATTTTTTTCAATCTATTGGCACCTGCTTTGTTTAAATTTCTTTACTATTTCCTAACCTTCCTTATGTAAAATTTTGTTAACTTTTCAAATAGAAATTTTCCATTGCTTTCTAGCATAATTAGACCAATGAACACCTCTACCAACAATATATCTGTATGTTACTAAAATCCTTTTCAAAATAATGAATACATTTAACTTAGCAAATATGATATAAAAAGTCATGGGCAGGGTAAGAATAATCAATTTGGAATTAGGAGACCAACTCAACTAGTTCCTGGTGCCATTGTTAGATGATATATGAATTGGAATATAGTGTTTGGTAGACAATTAATAAATCAAATTAAATTAAGTAAATAAAACAATAAATTGTTAATATACTCATTAATTATAGCCTAATGTCAATTTTCCAATGCATCAATTTCTTCATCTGATTAAAAGAGATATGATTTTTCATGGCATCTTCCCAGAGATTTTATGAAAATAGAAGCAGATCATTAATGAATATGAAATTACTTGAAAAACATAAAATACTTTATACATAGTCAGCACTATATGTATTCATTATGATCTCCTTAAAAAGCACAATATTTATCTGCAGAATGCCTATCATAGTTTTTTTTCCCTTTAAATAGAGGTCAACATATTACATAAAGGATGGATGTTTTATCTGTTTCTTTTGGTCTCAGAGGTGATTTTTCTCCTTCTTCCAGCCAAAGGCCATGATTCTCATTTTTTCCTACCTCTTTCCTCATTGTCTCCCCATCCTTTCTATCTGATCTTCAAATAACAATCTATCATGATCTTACCCTTTTCCTATTTTTCAGGGCTCTTTCTTCTTTTTTCCCTGTAGTATGTTAATGTGGCCTTATCTTTTTCTTTTTTTTTTTAATGTTTTCCTTCTGGCAGTTGAATTTGCAAAAAGCAGGAGGCAGGGAACTGAATAAGTAACAGGAAGTATCCAGGTCAGGTAGAGACACCTAATATAGCAGGAAAAACCAAGAACACTGGCAATTCTTTTTTTTTTTTTCATTTTTTAAAACCCTTAACTTCTGTGTATTGGTTCCTAGGTGGAAAAGTGGTAAGGGTGGGCAATGGGGGTCAAGTGACTGGCCCAGGGTCACAAAGCTGGGAAGTGTCTGAGGCCAGATTTGAACCTAGGACCTCCCGTCTCTAGGCCTGACTCTCAATCCACTGGGCAACCCAGCTGCCCCATAACACTGGCAGTTCTTAAGGAGCTTCTGTTAAGTAGATCATAAATAGGCTTGGATAATAAATATCCTTAAAGCGGAAATATGAAATGGTAATAAATGCTTTGGGATAGAATTTAACATTATTATCCAAACAACTTTCTATTTCAAACTACCTCACAGATACCAACTTTATACAAATTTGTATTTATTATTTTTTATTTGAATTGGTTATAATTACATATACACTAATTTTATCTCCCCATTAGATTGTAAGCTCATAAGTAGGGGTGATTTCATTCTGTGTACTTAGAACTCCAATGACAAGCACAGTGGGCAACACATAGTATGTGCTTAACATAAGATGACTGACCAGTTAATTGAATAACAAACTAATTTGACTTTTTATTAAAAGTCATCTCCCATCCAAGAACCTTTTTTTGGCTTCAAAGAAGCAACCAAATGAGGATCACATGACTATTAAACTCAGTGTAGAAAGGAAGGACCTTTTCTAAATCTCCATATAAAAAGTAGATGATCACAATGCAGTGAAAATGGAGGAGGGTTTGGAGTCAGAAGCCTAAGGTTCAACTGGTTTGGTTTTTTTTTTTTTCATTTTACTAGCTTTGTGACCTCAAACCATGACATCTACCCCACATTACCATATCCCAGCTGGCATAAATTTACCTCTCTATAACATGACAGGTTGGCCTAGGTGTTCCTAAGCTTCTTTAAAGCCTAGTTCTTCTAGCCAGTTCTCTAAAGTCAATGACAATACTAATACTATGACCCTATGAAAAGTCTTTCATTCCCTTTAACATACAAAATATATTGGAATAGCCTTCCCAATAATATCAGGCATGTAAGAAGGATGCCCATTATCACCTCTATTATTTAACATTGTACTAGAATCACTAATAGTAGCAATTAGAGAAGAAAAAGAAACTGAAGGTATTAAAATAGGCAATGAGGAGACTAAGCTATCCCTCTTTGCAGATGATATGATGGTCTACTTAGAAAATCCTAGAGAATCAACTCAAAAGCTACTGGAGATAATCAACAACTTTAGCAAAGTTGCAGGATACAAAATAAATGCACATAAATCATCAGCATTTCTATATATTTCCAACACACTAGAGCAGCAAGAAGTAGAAAGAGAAACACCATTGAAAATCACCCTAGACAATATAAAATACTTAGGAATCTAT
This sequence comes from Gracilinanus agilis, assembly GCF_016433145.1. Lineage (NCBI taxonomy): Eukaryota > Metazoa > Chordata > Mammalia > Didelphimorphia > Didelphidae > Gracilinanus > Gracilinanus agilis. The sequence goes on along the minus strand of NC_058130.1, from coordinate 44,859,106 downwards.
CTGCCAAAACAAACACAGGAATTATACGAAAACAACTACAAAACACTTTCCAAACAATAAAACTAGATCTCAACAATTGGAAAAACATTGATTGCTCATGGGTAGGATGAGCTAAAATAATAAAAATGACCATTCTACCCAAATTAATTTACTTAATTATTGCCATACCTATCAAGGTACCAAGAAATTTTTTTACTGTATTAGATAAAAACTACAACAAAGCTCTTTTGGAAGAACAAAAGATCAAGAATATCAAGGGAAATAATGAAAAACAACATGAAAGAAGGTGTCCTAGCAGTACCAGATATTAAACTATACAATAAAGCAGCAGTCAGCAAAATAATGTTGCTGGATAAGAGACAGAAGGGAGGATCAGTGGAATAGACTTGGGGTAAGTGACGTCAGCAAGACAGTGTATGATAAACGCAAAGATCCCAACTTTGGGGACAAAAAAAAACTGGGAAAATTGAAAAAGAATATGAGATAGATTAAGTTTAGATCAACATCTCACATCCTATACCAAGATAAATTCAGAATGGGTGAGTGACTTGAATATAAAGAAGGAAACTATAAGAAAATTAAGTGAACACAGAATAGTATACTTGTGAGCTCTCTGGGAAAGGAAAGATTTTAAAACCAAGCAAGAGTTAGAAAAAATTACAAAATACAAAATAAATAATTTTGATTGTATTAAATCAAAAGTTTTTTGTACAAACTAAAACAATGCAACCGAAATCAGAAGGGAAACAACAAACCTGGAAAAAGTCATTATAACAAAAAAACTCAGACAGAGGTCTAATTATTCAAATATGCAAGGAGCTAAATCAACTGTTTAAAAAATCAAGCCATTCCTCAATTGATAAATGGGCAAGGGACATGAATAGACAATTTTCAGATAAGAAATCAAAAGTATCAATAAGCACATGAGAAAGTGTTCTAAACCTCTACTAATTAGAGAAATGCAAATCAAAACAACTCTGAGGTATCACCTCACACCTAGCAGATTGGCTAAAATAATAGCAAATGAGAGTAATAAATGTTGGAGGGGATGTGGCAAAATTGGGACATTAATGCATTGCTGGTGCAATGCTGTGAACTGATCCAACCATTCTGGATGGCAATTTGGAACTATGCCCAAAGAGCTCCAAAAGACTGCCTGCCCTTTGATCCAGACATACAGTTGCTTGGTTTGTAACCCAAAGACATCATAGATAAAAGACTTGTACAAAAATATTTATAGCTATGCTTTTTGTGGTGTCAAAACAACTGAAAAAGGAGGTTATGCCCTTCATTTGGGGAATGGCTGAACAAATTGTGGAATATGCTGGTGATGGAATACTATTGTGCTCAAAGGAATAATAAACTGGAGGAATTCCATGTGAACTGGAAAGATCTCCAGAAATTGATGCAGAGCGAAAGGAGCAGAACCAGAAGAACATTGTACACAGAGACTGATACACTGTGGTGAAATCAAATGTAATAAACTTCTGTACTAGCAGCAATGCAATGACCCAGGACAATCCTGAGGAATTTATGGAAAAGAATGCTACCCACATTCCGAGGAAGAACTACAGGAGTGGAAACACAGAAGAAAAACAACTGCTTGAACACATGGGTTGATGCGGACATGACTGGGGATGTAGACTCGAAATGACCACACCAATGCAACTTTCAATAATATGGAAATAGATCTTGGTATATGATACATTTTAAAACCAGTGGAAATGCACATTGGCTATGGGGGGTTAGGAGGGGGTTAAAGGGAAAGTAAAACCATGAATCATGGAAAATTTTTTCTAAAAAATAAAAAAAATAATTAAAAAAAGCAAACTATATTGGAATAGCTCCTGAAACAGCTAAAAGATATATATATATAGTTGAAAAATGTTTTAATAATTTATATATGAGGTCTAATTTTTATTATCAATGTATATTAATGGATATCTCCCATTAAAGGGTTAAAAAGTTCAGCTAGTCAAAAAGGAAGGTAAAAAAAAAAGGTTACTCTATTACCCACAGGAAAAGAGAAAAAATGAAAAATAGCTTCTACTTAGGTGGAAGGAAAAATTACCAAAGGTGAAATTTGGAACAAAACACATACAAAAAGGTATGAAGAATAGGCATACTATTAAAAAATGAATAGAGTAAAAAACACAAATAAGGAAATTTAGAAACCAAGGTGCCAGTTTTTAACTCAGTAGCAACTGAATTTTATTTTCAATATATACAAGAGAGTATTAGTGTAAAAGATGATGGGGCACCAGGGATGTTAAAATATAACCTAATGGTTGTGGGTACACACACACTGGGTTGAAAGAGAGACAGGACCAGGATAGGGAGACCAGAGTACACAGCTAAGCTGCTGCTAACTGTCAAGAATGGCTGTTGGGGGGGCAGCTGGGTAGCTCAGTGGAGTGAGAGTCAGGCCTAGAGACAGGAGGTCCTAGGTTCAAACCTGGCCTCAGCCACTTCCCAGCTGTGTGACCCTGGGCAAGTCACTTGACCCCCATTGCCTACCCTTACCACTCTTCCACCTATGAGACAATACACCGAAGTACAAGGGTTAAAAAAAAAAAAAAAAGAATGGCTGTTGGCCAACTGTCACCCAGCTCACCACTAGTCCAGAGTCTTTGAAACCAGCAGGCAAGGTAAAAGGTTTTAACAGTTTTAATTATGTTTAACTAAATAAAGGTGGGATAGGGGATTCTACACTAAAACCTAAAGGGCAAAATCACAGGGCAAGGGGAGGACTTGACTTCTCTAATCTTAGTGACCTAAGCAGGCAGGGCCCAAAGGAGCAGCACTGGAGTCTCTGGGAGGCTGCTTCAAACCTGGTTCCAGCCAGGTTTGACCAGCACAGCTAAAAGCCTGAGGGTGGCTTTGAGGGTTCTCCCGGTAATCCACAGATGATCACAGGATGCCAACAGCCAAGGGGGTCCAAGGTATCCAAGCAGAGAGGATGTGCTTGAGATGCTGTCCACCAGATACCAAACTCCTCCTCCACATGGTGCTGCTCTGCAGGTCTTGTCCACTTGCTGAAAGCCACCACCACTCAGGATTGCAGGGAATCAGGATGCAGTATCTGAGATCTCCCAGGGCTAGCAACAGTTTGTGCCAACAACTAATGGAGTCTCTCTCAGAGCACAAGCAACTTCCTGCTCCTTCATTCCATCTTGGAATGTTCCAGCCCTTCCTGCTAGGTCCAATCTTAATACTTAATTAACTGCTAACTAATCTTCCTCACAACATTAGAGAAGCAGAAAAGTGATGTCACAGCTCTGGAAATGAGATAACTTGTAAAGGTTAACTATAGAGCACTTAAATGAAAAAATAAACAGAAAAGGATTGCATACAATCAGCTCTTCTTTATGGAGGCTAGAATTAATTGTCAATTATTAGTTTGTTTTTCTGTCTTTTATTCCCATCAGATTCTTCGTGGCTTTATTTGGAGTTTTCTTGGCAAAGATTCTAGAGTGGTTTTCGCTTTTCTTCTCCAGCTCATTTTAAAATGAGGAAACTGAGACAAATAGGGTTAAGTGACTTATCCAGGGTCATACAGCTGGTCAGTAATTGAGGCCAGTTTTGAGTCAGATCTTCCTGACTCAAAGCCCAGTTCTATAACCATTGTGCCATGTAGCTGTCTCTTAAAATACTTATTAAAAGCAATTATTCCTGCCTTCCCCCATCCCATTTCCTAAATCTTCCCTTATCTGGGTTAAATACCTAAATTTCATTCCAAAGATCCCATTTGGTGTGCACCTGATTCCTTTCAACTCCATCCCTAACCCATTAGATTGTAAATTCCTTGAAGAAAGGGTCTAAGGGATTATCTTTTGCTTCTTTTTATAGGCTCAGAAAAAAAGTAAATGACTGGCAGGTAGTAAGCACTTAATCTATATTTATTATTCAATTGATTGGTTTCCCTCCCTTGAATATTCTACAAAATTATCAATGAGTTAAGGAAAGAGGACTGGGCCTGTGATTTCATTAGTGAAAGAAATTCATAGTATGTAGTGTTTTCTGCCACTGAAGGTGGATACCTTTCCTGCAACTTAGAATCTCAGAGATTTGTCTCTTGAACTAAGAATTTGTTATTTAATAATGATTTTATTCATTTTAATAATAACTAATAAGTTATTTTCTTAGAGTAATCTAGCAAATATGTATCAGAGGCAAAATGCTTGGACTCCTTTGATTCCAATTGATGTATACCAAAAAGTATGGGTTAACAGTGTAGTAAAAACTGAAAAAAAATTCCCCTAAATGTGATTTGACTAAAGAAGAACATGGTAAGACTATATCATATATTTTGTTCCTGAAGACTTTGCCTCTCTTAATAGGCTCTATATTGTTTGAATTAAATTTTTTGGGTGCCATATGATGATATTAATGAAGAGAGAGAGAGAGAGAGAGAGAGAGAGAGAGAGAGAGAGAGAGAGAGAGAGAGAGAAATTCATAATAATGGTGGGGCAATTTAGAAAGAGGAAGTATTTTTATTTAAACCCTTACCTTCTGTCTTAGAATCAATATTAAGTATTGGTTGCAAAGCAGAAGAGTCTTAAGAACTAGGCATTGAAGAGGTAAGGGACTTGCCTAGAATAGCTAGAAGTTTCTGAGGCCAGAATTAAACTCAGGACCGCCCACCTCTGGACCTGGCTCTCAATCCACTGAGCCATCTAGTTGCTCCCAAAATTATTGTTCTAATTAGAACAGTGAGCAAGAGTGGCCTAAAAACAATAGATGCAAATGCCCTGTTTGGAAGAAGAATAGAGAGCTAAAGGAAATTCTTGGTGCTGAGAGCTGAACAAAATGGTAATTTTGGGATATATGTTAACAATAGAAGAAGGACCTTGAGACAAATAGATAAAATTCATGACAAGTCTGAATGATGCATTACCAGGATCATTAGAAATGATAAAAAGCTGTGGCCCTGAAATCTGCAAAGTCACCAGAATTGAATGACTTCTCTAACTTTGCTCATTAGGTCATTGCAAACTTTGCAAATTCTGCCTTTCTCTTTCATTTCCATCAGCATTTTGATGGCTGTCAGAAGTATGGAAAATGCCATCAAAAGATCTCAGCTGTTCACTCACAAAGCACAGAGGTGCCACCTCTGGAACACATCCACTGTCACTCCAAGAATCAGAGGGTGGTTGATGTCATTGTGCCCTGCCTTCCCCTGGGGATTCCAAAAAAAGTACCCTACACATGTCACTCCTGAAATACTCCCAGTCTTTGCCTGTCAAGGCACAATCTTAGACTCATTGGTGAATTTGGAGTTTAAAATAGTTTAGCAAGAGCTGGAATTGAACTTGCTTGCCCTCACAATGGGACTTATTGGGAAACAGACTCTATATACTTAGTAGGAGAAAGGTATCATATCACAGTACATTGATCATCATACTAGAATAAGTAAGGAAGATGTGGGCAAAGTCCTAGCTCAGTCTATTTTTAGTTGTGTAACTTTGAGCACATAAATCTCTCTATGCCTTAGTTTCCTCATTTGTAAAAAATAAGGAAGTTAGACTAGGTACCCTCTTAAGTCTTGTTCTGGATAAATGATTCTCTTATCCAAGCTTGTCATATAGCATTTCAGTACTTTAGACAGCTCTCAAAGAATGTGGTCAAGTTACTTATATGTATCAGATAGAGAGAGTTTCCATTCTGCGAGTTCTCCATGAAATTACATAGTAATCAGAAAGAGCTTAGTACAAAGCCTGGTATACAGTACAAACTGTATAAATGCTTATTTCCTTCATTTATCTCCCCATGAAGATGAAGTTCAAGTCTTGTGTATGTGTGTATTTTGTGGTCTATCTGTTTTTGAAGAACATCAGTGGCATCACTAGAATGAAGGATTTAAGAGAGGTATAGTGGCACATTCATCTGCCTCACTTTCTCTTACTGAATCATTGTCCAGTGGCAAGAAAAGGGATGGCCCAGGACACAGTGAATGACCTTGTTGTCTTCCCCATCTGAACAAGATCTCGGTACTCCATGGTCCTGGCTTGAGCCTCCTTTCTAGCCCTTGGAACAAATTGTTCTCATCTGCCCATTCTGCCTGAGGAAATCATCATATGCTAGGAGTAAACATCTCTAATTCCCTATTAGCTACCCTCAACCTGGGCTGCCATCTGCTGAGATGGTTTTATCAAAGTGTGGCCACTGCACATTCTATAGCTTCTTGGAGCTACAGGTAAGGGTGAGAGTCAAGTGAGCCATGAACATCAAAAGTGAATGAGTAGCCCTGAAAAGAGCACAAGTCCTCATAACAGAGGAGCTAGTTGACCCTGAATATTTCATACACTTCACAATTACTAACATACACACAACTTGAGATTTATATATATATATATATATATATATATATATATATATTCACGTGTATATATATGTGATATATGTATACACATGTATATATATGTGATATATGTATACACATACACATACCTATATATAATACAGCAACACATAATATGAACAAGTAAATGAAATAGCAAAGCAGGATCTGCAATGTTTGCTCTAATCTAATAAGCAAAGTTAGAGACATCATTCATTTTGAGTCAATTGGTAGACTTCAAAGCCCTGGTTTTAATCATTTCTTTTTTCTCCCTTCCCTCCCTTGTATCATTTCTAATGTTCCTGGTAATCATAAGTGTCTCTCTATTTAATATACATTTTATACATATATATACCTATGTGTATATATAGACATTTATATTATATGTGCTTGTGCAAATAAGCACATAGGGACGAGTGGTTCTAGTGTCACCTAATNATATATGTATACACATACACATACCTATATATATAATACAGCAACACATAATATGAACAAGTAAATGAAATAGCAAAGCAGGATCTGCAATGTTTGCTCTGATCTAATAAGCAAAGTTAGAGACATCATTCATTTTGAGTCAATTGGTAGACTTCAAAGCCCTGGTTTTAATCATTTCTTTTTTCTCCCTTCCTTCCCTTGTATCATTTCTAATGTTCCTGGTAATCATAAGTGTCTCTCTATTTAATATACATTTTATACATATATATATATACCTATGTGTATATATAGACATTTATATTATATGTGCTTGTGCAAATAAGCACATAGGGACGAGTGGTTCTAGTGTCACCTAATTTAGGTTAATTGCCTACTTTCCGTCTATGTGACTTTGCAAAGGTCTCTTTCATCCTTCCTGAGCATCTGTTCCTCTTTTGTAAAATGAGAAGAATATCTCTCTATATATTTAAAACATGCATGGATATATACTTTGCAAGATATCAGTGTATAAATATTTGGAATTTCTTCTTAGCAAAACAAAACTGAGTTTTGCTGCCATTATTCATGTCAAACAAAGAGTTGACTCTTTGGCTATGGTCACACATTTGATCAATAAATAATCAACAAACGTTTATCAAGCACCTACTCTATTCAAGTATGAAAAACTCCCCACTTACATAGACTTTAGATTTTATTGAGGTCATATCATGTACATATATAAGCACATATAGCTAGAGAATGGATATATATGTGCCTATATATGTAGATATGTCAAATAAAAATGTGAAATACACAGAAGGTATTCTGAAAATCCTAGCTCCGTTTTAAAGTATTAAAATTTAAACCCAATTAAGACTTTGAGGACATTCTGTATAAGGTAGTTAGAGAAGTAGAGAAGGAGGGTATTAGCATTGGATGAGGAGTGTTTACTCAGAAAGGCTTCACGTAGAAGACAGAGATTAAGTTTCATCTTGAAAGAAAAGAGGGATTCCATGAGGCAAAAGTGAAAAGAGGCATTATAGGCATGGGAGAAAGAACAAAGACACCATGGAAATGCATGGAATGTTGCATGTGAGTGACAGGAACTTCTAGTTGGTCAAATTACCCACTGTAACAGCAGGGCTAATGTTCAATGAGGACACAATAATAGATTTATTGGGGTCAGGTTTTGAAGGTCCTTAGAAGCTATACAAATGAGATTCTATTTTATTTTGAGGCAATAGAGAACTGTGAGAGTATATTAATCCCAGGCACAAAATGGTCAGATTTTTATTGAAGAAAAATTTGGCAGCTTTTTGAAGAATGGATTGTAGTGGTAAGACAACTGGTAAGACAACTGAGGAATGGAGACCAATTAGGAAGCTGTTGCCATAGTCTAGGTGAGAGGAGATGAGAATCTAAATTAAGGTGATAGCTATGTGAGTAGAGAGACAGGGTCAGATAAGAGACCTTGTGGAGACTTTCAAATGTTTGGAAATATGGGTGAAAGAACAATGGGACCAAGATAATGTCAGCATTATAAACCTGGGAGAAAGGATGGATACTAAAGGTACTAATCACAGAAATAAGAAAGACAGCAACAGAAATAAATTCCTGCCTTTAAAAAATATACCAAAAAAGCAAAGGATTATCTTGTAAACATGTTCAGTTCTCCATTTTTCTTTTAAATTTTCACAATATTTCTATGACTTTCTCTCTAACTCTACACAGAAAGAGTGAACCCTGTCAGGCCCTCCATCTCTAATGGTCACTTGAGGACTCTACCTGAAAGGAAAACACAAGAAGCAGAGGTGAACAAAAAACCAGTTTTGCTCTCTCAAACACTCATAATTTCTTCAAATTATAATCATTACCATTACCATCAATTATTGGATTAAATAATTCTCACAATGGCTTTTGGCTAAAAGCATGATTAAAATCAGGGCAGAATGGTGGTAAAGTGATAGCATAACAGTCCTGGGAAGACATCTTCCTGAGTTCAAAACTGGCTTCACATACTTACTCTTCATGTGATTCTAGGTAAATTACTTGACCCTTTTTGTCCATTTTATCATTTATAAAATGGGCTGCAGACAGAAATGGCAGACCATTCCAATATCTTTGAATAAAATACCGAAAGGGGTCAGGAAGAGTCAGCCACAGCTGAATAACATCAAATAAAATGAAGCTAGATGTGAAATTAAATACAAACACACACACACACACACACACACACATACAAATTAATAATCAATTAATCCTTCTTGAAACCAAACAAAATAACATTCAGGAATTTTTCACTTATATCCCCCTGATTCTAATCTCATAAGGGTCTTAACAGGTAACTCAGGAATATCTCAATGGAAAATGACCATTCTGCCTTTTCTATTCCCTCATATATTAATGAAAGATCAACTTATTACTTATAGCATGACCGCAAACACCTCTGAGATGAGATACTAAATAGGCAGGTGGCTTACCCCAGGTCAGCATGGTAGTCCAAGAAACACCAGAGCAAGCAGTTTATGAAATTTTAACTTGCTTCCATAATCATCAAATGTGTTGAGTGTATGGTATCACAGAAAATCAGGTTCCTTTGAAAACCCATTTTGTAACTCAAAATAAAAATCATTTAAACTTAATTATGAAGACAATCATTTTAAGATCACAAAAATGTTCTTAGATTAGAAATATTGTCTCATGTAGTCTGAAGCAGGGTCAGATTTCTTAAAGAATATGCAATTTAGGTGTTTGTTTGCTCAGAGTGTTAAATATTAGCCTGCGAGTACTTTACATGCAGCTACCTTAAGGTTCAGGAAGGTCCATTTTCAGGTCTTCCTTCTTACATTTAACTAGATGCTTGATCAGAAAACAAGTCATTTAAGTTTTTAGTGGTCATATAACTTTCTGATATGAAGGGACAAGCAAATTGCTGATCTGTATTGCCAGATGAACATCACACACTGGGAGATTTCTATCTTATTGAACAATAGGTTTAGACCCCAAAGCAAACATTTTATGCCCCCATATTTAGAGCACAGCATAAAGGCACATATACTTTTGGAACTGGCATCATGATTAGAATAAGGAAATAAGTTCCCTAGATTTGAAGATCACAATAAAATCCCCCAGGGTATTTTTGGAGAAGAGATGGAGGGATCCAAGTTAGATAGTAGTCCAAATAAGAAGATTCAAAACTATTTAGATAGTCAGACCCAAAGTGTAGTCATTAGATATTGATTTGGAAGGGAATCTCTGGTGGAATATTACAATAACCTATGCTTGGTTCTATGGTATTTATTTATTTATTCATTTGTTTTGTCAGAAATTTGGATAAAGGCAAAGCAAATGTCAGATTCTCTGTTGGCACAAGTTGAAAATAGTAGAAAATACACTGAGTAACAGATATAGGATTCAAATGATCTTGGAATAGAAATTTGAAATAAATATAATAAAATAAAATACAAAGGAGATAAATAAAAGAAAAATATGAAATCATTTTTTTCATTTTAATTTTAATTTTTTTTAATTTTAATTTTGTGAGTAAAATTGGGGGGAAAAGTAGTTAGGCCCAGTGTTAAAAAATATTGGTGGACCTAGTGGCCTGTAATGAACAATATGATATGTAGCAGTTAAAAAGATTAATGTAATATGCAGCTCATGTTTAAGGAGCTATTGTGTCCAGGATTAGTGAGACGAAAATTGCTCTATTATCTTCACACCTTCAGCTTTGTGCCTATTCTGACTACCACAGTTTAGCTAAACTATTATAAATTTGAGAAAAATGAGAGGAAAATAACTGATATAACTCAAGTTTCTGCCAGATTGAGATTAGATGATGGAAGCAGAGATGTTTAAACTGGAGCAGAGAAATCTTAGAGGGCACATGATAGTATCCTTGAATTACTTAAAAGGCTAGCATGTCAAAAGGGGAATAGATTTGTTCTCTTTGGCCTGATATAAAAGAATAGAAGAAATATTTGGAAGTTAGAGAAAGAGGGGGGGAAAGGTTAATGTAGGATGCTATAAAGAAAAACTTCTTAACAAAGGGAGCTATCCCAAAGTAGAATGAACCACCTGAAAAAGCAGTGTTTTCTTTCTCACTTGGAAGTTTTTTAAAAAAGCTTAGGTAAAAACTTATCAGCTATTTTGTAGGGGAGGTTCTTATTTGGGACAAGTAGGACTAATGGTCTCTGGGCTCCTTTCTCCCATGAGATTCTATGATTCATAGAAAGTGGCTGCCAGGCTTGTGATTTAATACAGTGACCTGATAAGAACAGATAAAACATTTGATGACAGACAAAAAGAGCAATTTTCAATTTAACAGGAAGTTTCCTTCCATCTTGTTTGCCCTTTCCTCTATCCTCAACACAGTGAGCTGCTAGCTGAAACTGTATAATTAAAAATTATATTTTTTTGTTCTTTGGAGGGGGAGGAAGAAAGAAAGGTATAGATTGGGAAAAGAAGGGGAAAGTGCAGAACAGAGAAAAGGAAAGAGAGTAAACAATAGAGCAACTCAAGTCTATGTGGAAAATGATTCTCTTACTTAAAAGACATCAACCCAATATGTCAAAACAGCTAAAAGAAAACATAACATCCAGGGAGATAGTTTAAGTACCTTATGGGTCTGCATCACCTTAAACCCACTATCTTCTCTCCTATAAAGAATTAAATATGGTTTCCAAGAATTGTACCAAGATAATATATCAATCATGATATATAGAGTTGATATTATAAAATTCCTTTATTTTCTCATATTTCCTCCCAAGTTCTTGTCTGTCTGTCTGTCTGTCTGTCTGTCTGTCTCTCTCTCTCTCCTCTCTCTCCCCTCTCTTTGTCTCTCTATTTATCACTCATATACACATACACACACATTAAGTAGCTTCTGCACGTTGTGAAAATTTCTTCCAATGGTATCCAAATGTCTTTTGGATTCATTAAGTGTAAAATTCTCCATGTATGCATAAAAAATGAAGAATAGAATATGAAAGTTTTGAGTCTGATAAGTGAGTAGTTTATGACCAAACAAGAGATAGGGTTAGGGTTAGGGTAAGTAAAATAGGTAATTTTGATTGTATGGAATTAAAATTAAGGTAGGCAAAATTAGATGGAAAACAGGAAATTTGGAGGGAAACTTTAAAGGAAATATCTCTGATAAAGGATTCATTCATCAATTGATTCAAATTTACAAAAATAAGATCCATTCTGCAGCTGATTAATAGTAAAAATATTTAATTAAGAAGTTTTCAGATGAAGACATCAAAGTTATCAATAATAATATAAAATACTCTAAATCACTACTGATTACAGAAATGCAAATTAAACAATTCTGAAATACCAGCTCACATCTAAAAAATTGGAAAACATGATAGAAAGGAAAATGACAAATGCTGGAGGGGGAAAAATAATTTGGAACTAGCCCATATAGTTAAAAAAAACTATGCATCTCCTTTGATCCAGCAATGCCACTTAAAATTTTGTATCCTAAAGATTTCAAAGAAAATGGAAAAGGACCTATTTGTATGAAAATATTTATAGGAGTTTTTTTTTTGTGATGGGTGGCAAAATATTAGAAATTGAGGATACGCTCATCAACTGGGAAATGGTTGAACAAGTTGTAGTAAATGATTGTGATGGAATACTATAGTGCTATAAGAAAGAACAAGCAAAATTGTTTCAGAAAATCCTGGAAATATATGAAGTTATGTAAAGCGAAGTGAGAAGAACAAGGACAACACTCTATACAGTTATAAAAATATTGTAAGGATGATCAAGTATGAAATATTTGGCTACTCTGATCAAGGCAATGATCTGGGAGAATTCCAAAGGCCTGGTGAGGAAAATGCTCTCCATTTCCAAACAAAACTGTTTTATTCTGAATACAGACTGAAACAGACTTTTAATAAATTTTTTGTTCTATTTTGTCTTTTTCCATGTCTAATATGGATATATGTATTGCATAACTTCACATTTATAAGTAATATTAATTTTTTGTCTTCTCAAAAAGCAGTAAGAAGGAAGTAGAGATGAAGAACTTGGTCTCAATTTTTTAAAAAAAATTGATACTTAAAAATTTAGATGAAATTGGGAAATATTTGGTGAAAAATATATTAAGAAAAAAGAATCTAAGCAAATATACAAGCACTACTAATGAAATATGGGACACATTACTACAATGAGACACTTGAAAAATTAGCACTTTGTCTAAAAGGAGGGTAAAGATTAATAGATGTTCTCATACGACATGATACAAAGGTTAAAAGTATCTCTGGAACAAAATGATATCAACTCAGTGCATTATAAAAGATTGGCAATAGGCACATACCATTGAATTTATTGCATGTTACCAAAGGTGATTTATTTCCTGATGATGGTAATAAAAGAGCTAAGAACAAGAGTAAAGACACTCAATAGTCAACATCTATATCAACTGTGAGTTTGGAAGTCAGGGAGGTGCCATTTAAAAGTATCTTACAAACTTCCTGTGGACGTGTGGGGAACTTTGAGACTATATTCCCTGTGATCCAATGGGGTTTCCAGTTTCTGATGTGATTACTTCAGAGAACAGGAACCAACGTAGAGCTTGGCTTAAATTCGGAGGGCGGCCTGGAGATGGTCTCTTTGTTACCTGAGTGGGCTCTCTGGTGTGGGAGACTAGGAAGATGGGTGGACATACAGATGGGCAGTAATTTTAAAGATAGTCAGGCATGGTCATATAGATATTACCAACAATGACCATGGCAATTAAAATATTAATTTCTCTTATAATCCCAGGCTTTATCATTTTTAATCGTAACACAACTCAACTAAGAATGTGTCAACAGAAAAGAATTGAAAAAATAGCTAAACCTTGAGAATTTGATTATAAAAATGGAGGATTTTATGAGAGTAACATGGGACCAGGATATTCACATGAGATATTACACAATATTCATATTAATAAACCTGTGCAAATTGATCAGAGCTGATAATATAAAGAAATGGGAGAAACTATGAGACATGATACTTAGAATCTAGAAAAATACATGGGAAAAGAAATTCCTGTGCCCTAGTAAGATAACTAATAAAATTTCTGACTAAAAATTAGGTGGCAATTGAATTTAAATACTCCAAGGATCCCATAGAACTTTAGGAATAGGCATGGTCCCTATTATTTCTGGTAACATCTGACTAAAATCAAAAACTTCAGAAGGATAACTGAAGAGGACTGAAAATAACTTCATAAAATGTTTGACTTACAGAATGACTGCTAGAGATCTCTACTAGATTGGAGGTGATTATTAATCACAACCCATTGATTTTTTCTACTAAACTTATTTTTATTTTAATTTTTTTCTATGATTCTATGACCCATGTTTTCTCCATCTCCTCATCCTTTGCCTCTCCTGGAGTTGACAAGCATTTCCACTGGGATATACATACATACATACATACATACATACATACATATATAAAATCACTCAAATCCATTTCCATATTATTAATTTTTAAAAGAGTAATCCTTTATGATCAAAACCCCAGATCACATACCCATACAAACATGTGACAAATCATATGTTTTCTTCTAGATTTCTATCTCCATAGTTCTTTCTCTAGATATAGATACCATTCTTTCTTATAAGTTCTACAGAATTGTCCTGGACCATTGCATTGCTATTAGTAGCAAAGTCAGTTACCTTAATCACAACCCATTTAGCAGATGGAGAATAGAATAAGAAGCAACCCTGAAAATTAGATCTCACTTAAGGGTTAAAGCTTAGATACAAGAGGAGATTGGGAGAGTAGAGTGGAAAAACTTTTTAAAATAAAATATTCTCAGTGGTCAGTGGATATGCCTGTGAAAAACTGTTCAAGAAATATTTGACCTTTTGGTCATGGTAGAGTCTTCCTAATCACAGCATCCTTTATATACATGGCTTGAAGTAACTGAAATAGCTACATGCATGAAGATCAGCGAAGATATGACACCTTAAACAGGAAGAGGCTAGATATAGTAATTCATAGAGGAACAGGTCTATCTAGAAGATAATGAAAGCTTTATAGCAAGGATGATATGAGCTGGACCTTTATTTTATTGTAGACTAAAAAATCTAGATCCAGAAGGAAGTTCACAGTATGTATCCTAGACATGTGTCCTATGTTTAGACTCATTTACGTGTTTATATATCTTGTTCTTATGTGATCTCCCACGTGGATCACAAATGTATTCTGAAACATGGTTCTTATGCAAGTCCATTCTTTACCCTAAGTATGTGTTTACTTTTTGGAGAGTGAGTCCAAGGTTTCAGGTGGGCAGGAAGTTCTATAATTATATTATGTGGTTATTTTATTAAATTTGTCTTTTTTTTAAACCCTTAACTTCTATGTATTGGGTCCTAGGTGGAAGAGTGGCAAGGGTAGGCAATGGGGGTCAAGTGACTTGCCCAGGGTCACACAGCTGGGAAGTGTCTGAGGCCAGATTCGAACCTAGGACCTACCATCTCTAGGCCTGGCTCTCAATCCACTGAGCTATCCAGCTGCCCCACTATTTGTCTTTTTTTTAAATTGTGTGTCATCTGGCTAACTAGCAAGAGCAAAAATATCAGGCTGGCTAAGGTATTATGAACTTGCTTTGTAGAGGAATATGACTCACAAAGTATCTACAATTAGGGCAGCTAATGGTGAAGGGGGAGCACCTAGGAGTGTAAGGAGAGCAATATTTAAATAATATGAATGAGAATTTTATAAAAATTACTTCATTAGATCTTCACAATAATCCCATGACATAGGGGGCTACAAATAATATTAGGGCCATTTAATAGACAAGAAAAATGAGGCTCGCAACTGTTAAATGACTTAGCTAGTGTCAGATAGGAAAAAAACATCAAAGATGGGAGGCAAATTAACTCTGAATTTAATGATCCTTGTTTCTACATGTTAGTATACAACCTTCTCTGATTATTTCCTACAAGTTGATTTGGATAATGATGCTGGGTAAAATATAGGAAAAGTTGTCATGAAAAAGGGAAAAGGGAGCATAGTAGAGTTTGGGGGTACCCAATCAAACTTGTACTTTATAATTTTTCCCAAGGTTTGATACTGATTCCAATTAGAAGCAGAATGATATATCAGTAAGTATCCTGAGTTTCCAATCAAGAGATAGACAAGTCGGTTTCTACCTACAACTCCCTCATCTGCCCTGTCCTATGAATGGATATATGAAAATGGATATACAACTAATTTCTCTGAGCCTCAGTCTCATCACCTAAAAACAGAGCTAAAAGTCTGTGCTGTATCTACTTCTCCTGAATATTTTTCATCTTCATTGAGAAAATGCATTGCAAGTGTTTTATGACTTTACATAATGACTTAGAGGCAGTTTGGGGTTTCATTGGATTGAGTCAGGAAGATGTGATTTTCAGTCATGCCCCAGACACTTGGTAGCATTGTGATACTGGACCAGTTACTTACTGTCTTTCAGATTGTTTCCTCTGAGAAAAGGGAATGATGATGCGATCTTCCTTGCAGAGTTGTCAAGATCAAATGAGAGGCATAGATAAAGCACATGGTAAACATTAAAACATTATGTAACCAATTACTCATATTGTTAATTGAATTATGCCCTATCACTGTTGCTACTTTAAATCAGTAAGAAACAATATGGCTTGGACTGTGAGACAGTTATAAGCAGCTCTCAAACATGTTTGTTCTGAAGGGATTAGCTTTCAAATACAAAATCTCTGATTTTGATTTACAATTTTCTGTTGATTTTTTTAGTCATTATCCCATGAGCCTCCAGTATTGTAGTGATTCCCTGGTGTTAGTCAGCCATGCAAGGCAGGAGGAATTGACAGATAAATTCAATAAGTAGCCTTGTGCTGAACTCGCTGAGTCTCCCACAACAAGGAAGCCAGAAGAAATGAACCATGGAGGTGCATCTTACCTACACTGGAGGAGGATCGATATTTGCCAAGTTAGAAAGGGAAAAGCTAAGGGGAGGAGGAGGGAACTAGGATGTGTCTATGCTAGCTTTAAGGAGAATATTGCCAGCAGGAGAGAAGAGGTTGGGGTTTGGGGAGGGAAGTTGAATAATTATGAGGAAAGCTGCTCTCTATACAAATATTCATAACAAAGTCCCTGAAAGGTACATAATACCATTCAACAGTGCCCATTGGCAAGAGGGAGGGAATAGAGAATAGATGATTGGGAGCTGGAGGGGGGTTAGGAAGGAGAAAATGTTTTACAACATTCAGACTGAGCCTGCTGGCATCCTCTAGCCCTTTCAGTGTTTTCCAATAGGCTGATGAGGCAGGAGCTTTTTTTCTGCTCCTGAGAAAATATCCAAAACAGAGGAACAGATGGGACAATGCAGAAGTTGATCACTGGCTTTAACTTTATCACGTAATCCCTTAATATTCATAAACCAAAGCAGGAGGCATTTTGTTCGATGATTTCTTTTCTGTTCACCACTGAGCTCACTGATCAGTTGCCAGAAACAAGACTCTACTGTTGTCCTAAACAGGGAGGGGGAAGATACGAGCATTATAGCCTTGACTCCTGGATGACAATTTTTAGTCATTTAATCATAAATGATAAAATTTAATCATAAAAATTAAGTGGGTCAACTGATTCCAAAGAGTAACTCAATATGAAAATATATCATACATATTTTTATAGTTTTTACAGTCATGGAGTCTTAGTAGGTAAGACCTAAAAGAGGCTTTAGAGATCCTCTAAGAGCCAGGTTTGTATACTGAATATAGTGCAGGAGTGGGAAGACCTGGGTTTGAATTCCATCGTAGACATTTACCATCTATGCCATCCTGAGCAAGCCAACTAACATACCTCAGCCATAGCATTATTATTTATAAAATTAGAGGGTTGGATTTTTTTGACCTTTAAAGATTTCCTTTCAGCTCTCTCTTTATGATCTAGTTCAATATCATTATTTTTAAAAATCAGGAAATAGGTGCAGAGAATGAAAAGTATTTTTTCAAAATCAAGTAGCACACATGGGTATCAGCTAGTATTGTTTAAATGTCACTTGCTTGGATCCTTGTCCATTTCTGCTGTTTCTCATTTGTATAATAAATAGATGAAGAAATATATACTAATGTGCCAGGCACAGCTAGGCACAGAGGATACTAAATAAGTGAATCAGTGCCTGCCCTAAAGAGGCTTCCATTCTAAAATTGGAGACCAAATGAACATACAGAGATATTCCAAAATCTATACCAGCGTATTCATTCATTTTTGTATGAACTTACTTTTGGAAGGGGGATTGGAAAGACTTCATATAAAACAAGGTTTTTGAAGAACTGTGAAAGAAACAAGAGATTCTAAGAGGCAAAGATGAGGAAGAAGTTTGTTCCTGATACAGGGAATAGCTCTTCTAATGGCTCAATGATAGAAGTAGTGTATTGTATGTGGCAAAAAGAAGTCCAGTTTGGATGAACTTTAGGCTATGGGAAAGAGAATAATGCATAATGTATAATAAAATTGTAATAGGAGGTTAGAAGCAAATTTGGAAAGTATTAAGTCAAATATTTTTAGTTTTAAAATAAACTCGCTATCCTTGGCATCACTCACTTTAGGATATTAGGAGCCTATATTTGGACATAGAGGGACTTTTAGGGTCATCTACTCAAATTCATTTTTTTTATATGTTGTTCAGTTGTTTCAGTCCACATTTAGAATTTTCTTGGAAAAGCTATTGGAGTAGTTTGCCATTTCCTTGTCTGGCTCATTTTTACAGATGAGGAAACTGAAGCAAACAGGGTTAAATGACTTGCCCAGAGTCTCACAACTAGTATTTGTCATTTTATAGATAAAGAGCTGAAGCTCACTACAGCCATCTGCCCATGTTTACTCATGGAGAAGATGGTAGAATCAGCATTTGAACTAAAGCCCTCTGGCTCCAAATCCAGCCACTATTTCAGTCTACCATTCTGCTTACTACATTCCTTAAAGATTTCCTCTTAATCTATAGTATCTTGCTATAATCGAAGATCTGGATAATAAATTTAAAAATCTTTTTGTTTCCCAAGTTAAGCAATACAATTTCCACCAACTATCAAAAGATGTGCAAAGCACCTACTACAAAGTTCTGTTCCAACTGTTTTAGGTAGGTATGAAAAAGTAGAAAAAATATACAAAGTGAAAACATAAAAAAAATGAAATGGAAGTGAAAAATTAAAGCAATAGCTTTAGAAAACAATAGAAGAGATGTCACAAAGCAATATGCAATTAATTACCAAATTATTTATACAAGCAATAAGTGTGATAGGAAAATGGAAGGAGAAACAATCATTTCATGCTGGGGTGGTCATGGAAGGTTTTGTGGAAAAGATAGGATCTGAGGCCTCAGATTATTATTCATTATTAAGTTTCTATAATTACCACTAATCTCAAAGGCAATGTAACCAAGACTTATATGAAGCATGAATTTCTTCTTCAGAGTCACTCACAAGTGATCATCTAGCCTCTGCCTGAATACATCTAATGTTACAGAATTCATGACCTCACCAGGCAGACCATTCAATTTTCAGATAGCCCTAATTATTAAGAGGCTCTTCACTCTGAGCTGAAATTGGCATCTGTTGTTCCTAGGTTTGCCTTGCAGAATAACCCAAAATAAATCTAAGGCTGCTTCTAGGAGAAAATATACCAAACATCTGGAGGCAATGCTAATGTGAACTATCTCTTGTTAGTATTCATCATCTCCATTTTCTTTTAAATTGTCTCCTATAGAAGATGCTTCCCAGGCTCTTCAACATTTATTTCATCCTTATTCTGAATGTGTACTGTTATTATAGTCCTGATGTAATTCAAATGTTCTTGATTTCTTTTTAAAATAATGTAAAACAAGTGACTAATTGTCCTTGTCCTTTGGTCTAGTAATCCCACTACTGGACATATTCCCTAACTAAGATAAAGACAGAAACAAAATTCCAGACTTTTCATAGTACTACTTTTTGTGGCCTGAAAAAGAAATAAAAGATGTACCCATTAATGACTGGAGATTGGCTAAAAATATTCCATAAGAAGGAAGAATAGAGTAGATTAAAAAAAACACAACAATGAAGTCTGATATATTCAGTATTCCAGACCCATATTCTCCTACCTTTTCAAAGAAATGAGAGGACATATCTTCTATTATCTCCTTTTTGGAACAAAGTATGCTCATTAAAATTTCACAGTTTCTAGTTTTAATCACTTTATTGTTACTGTTTCTTTCTTTTGTTATACCTGGATAGGATTAGGAACTGGTCCTATGATTTTACTGATATGGAGAACTCTGCTAAAGAAACCCTGTTATTCATGGAGGCATCAGATTTCGGTCCGATTTATGTGTTCAAATGAAGCCTATTTGTCCCTTCTCAAAATTATTTTTAAAGCCCTAAATTATACCCAGAGCGTTACAATAGACAACAATTGTACTGAAATCCAGTTTATTTTTAAAAACTAGGAGGAATTTCTGGGTTAAGATAGTGGCAGAGTAGAAGCAGCTTGCTTAACCTCTTCTAACCTACACATACAGGACTCCTCTAGAGGACATAAAAACCAAATCCAGACGAATAAGGAACCCCACACAGGGCACATCATTGAAGGTACATGGGATCTGGGCATTTCCATGCTATAAGGGGGTGAAAAAGCTCTCAATAAAATGCGAGCTGAGCAACACCCCCCACACACACACACACACCACCTACAATGCCAAAGCCAGCACACAAGAATTAGAGCAAGTTTGGGGCATTCAATAAGTTCTTGGCAGCTACTTGGGATCATCAGGGCCTGATCCTAAGACCAGCCAGACTTAAGATCCCAAGAGGCTAAAGAACGGGGACTTTGAACATAGACCTTCACCTCAGGCATGGACCTTGATTGCATTCATAGTCCTTGGATGGAGACCCAGTGTGGAGGGTTGCATGACTGTTGGAAGCAGCACCCTGAGACAATTAAAGGAGCCTCAGACAGAGGAGCAAGCAAGGGGACCACCAGGAGGCTTGACCCTGAGAACAGCTAGATGTGAGACACCAAGAGCCTAAAGAGCTCAGACCAAGAGTGGGTGCTATGATAAAGCTGAGAGGACCTTATGACACTGTGACTCAGGCAAAAACTACTCTGCAGCTCAATAGGGAGAGCCAGTCTGCCTCACCCAGACTTCTGACTGAGAAAGAAAAATATCAAAATAATAATGGCAAGCCAAGCACAAGAACCTCTAAAGAGAAAGATCAAGAAGAAATCTTTAACACTCAACAAATTTTACACAGAAAAAATCCAGACAACAGAGCAAACAGCAGAGGGGAAAAAACAAGTAATCACATCCAAACTTTCCCCCAAAAATGAAAATTGGTCACAAGCTCTTGAAGAGTTGAAATCTGAGATGATGAGAAAGATGAAAGAGACCTGGCAAGAAAATAAAACTTTAAAAGGCAGAATTTCACAATTGGAAAGTGAGGCTCAGAAATCAAATGAACTGATAAGCAAATTGGAGACCAGAAATGACAAGATTGAAAAGGAAAACCAGTCCCTAAAGGCTAGAATTGAGCAATTAGAAGCTAATGATCTCTCAAGAAAGCAATAACAAATAAAACAAAGTCAAAAGACTGATAAAATAGAAGGAAACATGAGATATCTCAATGAGAAACTGACAGATAAAGAAAACAGGTCTAGAAGAGATGATTTGAGAATCATTGGTCTTCCTGAAAAAGCAGAAATTAATAGAAATTTGGACTCAATATTAAAAGAAATTATTCAGCAAAACTGACCTGAAGTTATACAATAAGAGGGCAGTATAGATATTGAAAGGATCCATAGATCACCCTCTACTAGACCCTGAAAAGACAACCCCAAGAAATATGATAGCCAAATTCAAGAACTTCCAAGTAAAAGAAAAAATATTACAAGAAGCCAGAAAGAGACAATTCAGATATCAAGGAGCACCAATCAGGATCAGACAGGATCTGGCAGCCTCCACACTAAAAGGCTGCAAGGCTTGGAATATGATATTCAGAAAGGCAAGAGAAGTGGGTCTACAACCAAGGATCACCTATCCATCAAAACTGACTCTATACTCCCAGGGGAAAGTTTGGGCATTCAACCAGATAGAAGATTTCCAAGTATTTGCACAGAAAAGAACAGGACTAAATGGAAAGTTTGACATCCAACCACAAAAATCAAGAGGAAAATGAAAAGGTAAATAAGAAACAGGGGAAAGAAAGAAAACTCTTATTTTTAAAATTTGCCTCTTTAAGGGGTTCAATAATATCTAATTATTTGTATTCTATGTGGAGAAATGTTATGTGTAATTCTCTGTAGTGAACTCTATTCGCTATTATAGTATTCACTATTATAGTAATTGGAAGAATTATTCATAGGAAGAGGTTGGAGTACTAAATGGTCTAAGATGATATGGGGGGTGGGAAAGAGGTGGGTGAGTAGTAGAGGACACCAAGAGAAACTTGAATGAATAAGAAAAATAGGATATTCTAATACACACAAATAGGGTATGGGAGGGGAAGGGAATTAATACTATTATAATAAGGAGAGGAGTAGAATATTAATAGGTAATATTTAAACCTTACCCTCAGAAGAATTAACCCTGCGAGGGAAGAGTAGCTATATCCAATGGGATATAGAATTCTATATAACCCTACTGAGAAAGTCAGAAGGGATAAACCAAGGGGAACAGGGGAGTGGGAATTTAAAAAGAGGGGAATAGAGGGGGGAGGGAATTCATCAGGCCTTAAAAATAAAAAGAGGGGAATAATAAGGGAGGAGGCAGAAAGGGAAGTAAACCAAGGGAGGGGACAAGGGAGACTGGTTTAAAACAAACCACTGGTTTAAAAGGAAACAGCATAAGCAGAAGAGGTAGAACTAGGAGAGGATACCAAAATGTTGGGGAATACACAACTGATAATTATAACTCTGAATGTGATTGGGATGAACTCGCCCATAGGAAATAGCAGAGTGGATTAGAAAACAAAATCCTACCATACAAGAAACACATGAGGCAGGTGGACATACACAGGTTTAAGGTCAATGGCTGGAGCAAAATCTTTTGGGCTTCAACTAAGAAAAAGTGGGCAGGAGTGGCAATCATGATTTCTGACAAAGCCAAAGTAAAAATAGATCTGATTAAAAGAGACAGGGAAGGTAATTACATCCTGATAAAAGGCAGTATAGACAATGAGGAAATAACAGTGCTCAACATGTATGCACCAAATGGTATAGCATCCAAATTCCTAAAGGAGAAACTGGCAGAGCTCAAGAAGGAAATAAATAGTAAAACCATACTAGTTGGAGATCTAAATATTTCTCTTTCAGATCTAGATCAATCAAAACAAAAAATAAATAAGAAAGAGATAAGAGATGTGAATGAAATCCTAGAAAAATTAGAGTTAATAGGTATGTGGAGAAAAATAAATAGGGACAAAAAGGAATACACCTTCTTTCCAGCTACACATTCACAAAGATTGAACAGGTTCTAGGGCATAGAAACATGGCAAACAAATGAAAAAGAGCAGAAATAATAAATGTAACGTTTTCAGATCATAATGAAATAAAAATAATGATCAGTAAGAGCACATGGACAGGCAAACCAAAAACTAGTTGGTAATTAAATAATATAATTCTCCAAAATCAGTTAGTTAAAGAACAAATCATAGAAACAATCAATAATTTCATTGAAGAGAATGGCAGTGATAAGACTTCCTACCAACCTCTGTGGGATGCAGCTAAGGCAGTACTCGGGGGTGAGGGGGATTTATATCCTTGACTGCAAGTATTAACAAATTAGAGAGGCCAAAGATCTAATGAATTGGGCATGTAAATAAAAAAAAATAACTAGGAAGGGAACAAATTAAAAATTCCCAGTTAAATACCAAATTAGAGATTATAAAAATTAAAGGTGAAATCAATAAAACTGAAAGTAAAAGAACTATTGAATTAACAAATAAGACTAGAAGTGGTACTTAAAAAAACAAACAAAATTGACAAAGTACTGATCAATCGAATTAAAAAGGGGAAAGAAGAAAACTAAATCATCATTATCAAAGTTGAAAAGTGAGATCTCATTAGAAACTATTTTGCCCAATTATATGGCAATAAATATAGCAACCTAGGAGAGATGGATGAATACGTACCTTTAAAGAACAACTAATTCCAATAGTATACAAATTATTTGACATAATAAGCAAAGAAGGAGTTCTACCAAACTCCTTTTATGATACAAATATGGTAATGATCCCAAAGCCAGGTACATCAAAAACAGAGAAAGAAAACTACAGAACAATCTCCTTAAATATAGATGCAAAAATCTTAAACAGAATACTAGCAAAAAGGCTCCATGAAGTGATCACGAGGGTTATTCATTATGATCAGGTGGGATTTATATCAGGAATACAAGGATGGTTCAACATAAGGAAAATCATTTACATAATTGACCATATCAACAAGCAAACCAACAAAAACCACATGCTTATCTCAATAGATGTTGAAAAAGCCTTAGACAAAATACAACACCCATTCCTATCGAAAACACTAGAAAGTATAGAAATACAAGGACCTTTCCTAAAAGTAATTAACAGTATATATCTAAAACCATCAACAAGCATCATATGCAATGGGGATAAATTAGAAGCATTGCCAATAAGATCAGGCATGAAACAAGAATACACATTATTACCTCTATTATTTAACATTGTACTAGAAACACTAATAGTAGCAATTAGAGAAGAAAAAGAAACTGAAGGTATTAAAATAGGCAATGAGGAGACTAAGCTATCCCTCTTTGCAGATGATATGATGGTCTACTTAGAAAATCCTAGAGAATCAACTCAAAAGCTACTGGAGATAATCAACAACTTTAGCAAAGTTGCAGGATACAAAATAAATGCACATAAATGATCAGCATTTCTATATATTTCCAACACATCACAGCAGCAAGAGGTAGAAAGAGAAACACCACTTAAAATCACCCTAGACAAAATAAAATACTTAGGAATCTATCTACCAAAACAAACACAGGAATTATACGAACACAACTACAAAACACTTTCCAAACAATTAAAACTACATCTAAACAATTGGAAAACCATTGATTGCTCATGGGTAGGATGTGCTAACATAATAAAAATGACCATTCTACCCAAATTAATTTACTTTTTTAGAACCATACCTATCAAACTACCAAGAAACTTTTTTATTGAATTAGAAAAAAAACTATAACAAAGATCATTTGGAAGAACAAAAGATCAAGAATATCAAGGGAAATAATGAAAAAAAAAACATGAAGGAAGGTTACCTAGCAGTACCAGATATTAAACTATACTATCAAGCAGTGGTCATCAATACGATATGGTACTGGCTAAGAGACAGAAGGGCGGATCAGTGGACTAGACTTGGGGTAAGTGATGTCAGCAAGTCAGTGTATGATAAACCTAAAGAGCCCAACTTTGGGGACAAAAATCGACTATTTGACAAAAATTGTTGGGAAAATTGGAAAACAATATGGGAGAGATTAGGTTTAGATCAACATCTCACACCCTACACCAAGATAAATTCAGAATGGGTGAAAGACTTGAATATAAAGGAGGAAACTGTAGGTAAATGAAGTGAGCACAGAATAATATACTTATCAGATCTATGGGAAAGGAAAGATTTTAAAACCAAGCAAGAGTTAGAAAAAAATCACAAAATATAAAATAAATAATTTTGATTATATTAAATCAAAAAGTTTTTGTACAAACTAAACAATGCAACCAAAATCAGAAGCGAAACAACAAACTGGGAAAAAATCTTTATAACAAAAAACTCTGACAGAGGTATAATTATTCAAATATAAAAGGAGCTAAATCAATTGTATGAAAAATCAAGCCATTCCCCAATTGATAAATGGACAAGGGACATGAATAGGCAATTTTCAGATAAAGAAATCAAAACTATCAATAAGCACATGAGAAAGTGTTCTAAATGTCTAATAATTAGAGAAATGCAAATCAAAACAACTCTGAGGTACCACCTCACACCTAGCAGATTGGCTAAAATTATAGCAAGTGAGAATAATAAATGTTGGAGGGGATGTGGCAAAATTGGGACATTAGTGCATTACTGGTAGAGTTGTGAACTGATCCAACCAGTCTGGATGGCAATTTGGAACTATGCCCAAAGAGCTCTAAAAGACTGCCTGCCCTTTGATACAGCCATACCATTACTTGGTTTGTACCCCAAAGAGATCATAGATAAAAAGACTTGTACAAAAATATTTATAGCTGGGCTTTTTGTGATGGCAAAAAACTGGAAAATGAGGGTATGCCCTTCAATTGGGGAATGGCTGAACAAATTATTGTATATGCTAGTGATGTAATACTATTGTGCTCAAAGGAATAATAAACTGGAGGAATTCCATGTGAACTGGAAAGACCTCCAGGAATTGACGCAGAGTGAAAGAGGGAGAGCCAGAAGAACATTGTACACAGAGACTGATACACTGTGGTAAAACCGAATGCAATGGACTTCTGTACTAGCAGCAATGCAATGACCCAAGACAATTCTTAGGGACTTATGGTAAAGAACGCTACCCACATTCAGAGGAAGAACTACAGGAGAGGAAAAACAGAAGAAAAGCAAGTGCTTGAACACACAGGTTGATGCAAACCTGATTTGGGATGTAGCCTTGAAATGACCACACTAATCCAACTATCAATAATATGGAAATAGGTCTTGATAGATGACACATGTTAAAACCAGTGAAAATGTGCACTGGATATTGGGGGATCTGTGAAGGGGTGTGAAGGGGAAAGTAAAAACATGAATCATGTGTCCATGGAAAGTTTTTCTCAAAAATAAAATATTAAAAAAATAAATACTCACAAAGCACAGGTGAAATAGTTTGTTGTGATTTGGCTGGTCTATAGAACTATATCTTCATTTCTTTAAAGTAACAAACTCTCAATATCCAAACTCTATCTATGTGAATCAGCCACTGCTTTGCAGTCCTATTGACTTTAATAGCTGACTGGGGGCAAGGCAAGCTTGGATGACTAGTAAATGATTATATAGCCAGTCTGTGTGTATCCTTGGCAAGACCTGAATGCAGGCATGCCCTCTAGATACTAAAACTCAACTCAAAATGAGAGCAAAATATAATACTTCTTTTTAATTCCATTTAATGTTTTCAATTAAAAATCATTTCTCTCCCTTCCTCTCCCTAGAGCTTTTTTTTTTAAAGTAAACTTTGCAAGAGGTGATGGACTTTATTTGGAGAATGATGCTATTATGACTTTCTTTTTTAAAGCATTAAGATGAATCATTAATTATTATTCAATGAGAGTACACTATGTTCTTTTTACTTTTCAGAGACTTGGGAGCCTTCCTTTAAGGAGTCTGTGGGTGGGGGAAGCCCCTTCTTCAATGTAGATCACAAATACCTCAACAACAGAATTACCAGGGTTGAAAATATTTGGTAGCCTGTGTTTAAAATGGAGATGAACTAACCTCTTGAGACACAGCTAGATTAGTCCTTGGGAATGTGAAGAGAATTGTAAAAGAATGTTTATACATAGCCCCAACCACAGAATTATAGAGCTGGAAGGGATTCAGTGTTCCTATTATCTGAAATAAAAAGACATCACTATGACATCCCAAATAAGGAGTCATCCAGTCTTTGCTTGAAGACTTGCAATGTCAAGCTACCTATGACTTCTAGAAATAGAATTTTCCACTTTTGAATGATTCTAGTTGTTTTGAATAAGAAAATATATTTGTATTTACAATTGTTTCCTCATACAATGCCTCTGTTCACCTCTTTATAAACCCTATTCTTTGCCCTTAATTCTGTTTTCTCCAGTCAACCACAGTAAATCTGATCTCAGCCCCTTTGTATTCTTTCTATTACTTGACACCAGTTACAATGACCCTCTGAGTCTTCTCCAGGAAATCTTCTTCTACTTCCTTTAATCAATTGTCAAATGGCATGGAAAGAGTCTAGCTGCCTTCAGTGGTCTCTGGCCAGGAAATTTTTATAATTTTCCTGGAACCACGAAACATATTGTAATGGAGAAGGACATTGAAAGAGATATAATATAACTGTGTGATAAATTTGTGCGGCTCCTACTGGGAACATGATAGTGATTAAGAATCACCACATTTTCATGTTATAGGTAGTCTGCCAGCAGCCAGATAGGATCTGTTTTTCCTCTCTTAGACAATTTATTTAATCTTTTCCAGAGTACTTTATCTAATCTAATAAAACAATATATTATGTTTTGTTATAATTACAACTTATTGTGTTACATCACATGGGACATATTAACATATTTTATGGGTTTTTTTACTTTATTCTATAGGATATGTTATATTATATACCCAATATTAATATATTACATTTTGCTCTATTATATTGATTATAATATATATTCATTGACTCATTTTCATTTTTACCTCCCCCAAGAAACAGAGAGGGGCCAGGTTCTATTCATTTTTCTTTAATGGAAAATGCCTCAGCATAAGCCTTTGAAATAGCCTTAAGCAATTAAATAAACTACTTCTAACTTTAAATTTGCCAAAAAATGCAAATTTCATTATTTTATATTATTCATGGTAGAAAAATCTCTTAAAGCAAGGAGACTCAGAATTATAAAATATTTTTAAAATAAATCAAGTTTTCTACTAACAGCATATCCTGAGTCCTGATAGAAAAAAATATGGTTTTCTAGACAGCTAAATCTACAAGCAAAGCAAAGATCTCCGCAGATTTTGTTATGATAATAACAAAATAGTTAACATTTACCAATATGTGACACATATGTACATATATACACATGCTCATATACATGCATGTATTTATATGTGTACATCTGCACATATTTTATGATGTGTCAGCCACTGTGCTAAGTGCTTTACAAATATCTCATTTATTCCTCACAACAATCCTGCAAAGTGGGTGCTATTATTATTATCCCCACTTTACAGTTGAGCAAACTGAAGCTGAGAGAGTTTAAAGGATTTTCCCAGAGTCCCATAGCTACTGAGTGTCTGAAGCTAAATTTGGACTTTTCCTGAACCCTAGTCCACTGCCCTATCTACTGCCTCTTGTAGCAGCAAACTCTAAATTTACGATCTTATAATCCTAATGTGTAAACTTTAATTTTTCAATAAGCTTCACATTCCTTTTTCCCCAATATAAAATACATCTTCATTTCCATTATTAACTGACCTCAGGACTCCTTTCTTCATGAGTTGTTCAAACATGTTTTTCTAGCCTAGATCCACAATCAAAAATCCTTGTGCAGTGAAAATGAGATTTTGCTGTATACAACACTTGATGGATGGAGTTCTGCTGTATACAGCACTGTCTCCTAAACATTCTCTAAAAGTCCTGATAATGTTTCCAACCCAGATATCTAACCCTGAAATAACACCTATGTGATATTTTTGTACATTATAAAGCCATCAAACAATAACATACGGAAGCCCAAATTGATATTCTAGATATAAATGTAAAAGTGACTTTAAAAAACCTATTTGACACAAATTGCTGGGAAAACTGGAAAACAATATGGCACAAATTAGGTATAGAACAACACCTCCTGCCATATACCAAGGTAAAGTCAAAATATATACAGGATTTAGAATTAAAGGGTGATAGGGGAGTATTTATGTTTACTTGTCATACCTTTGAAGAAGGGAAGAAATTTAAGTCAAAACAAAACACAGAATATTATGGGATGTAAACTAGATAACTGCTTATATTAAAGTTTCTGCACAAACAAAAGCAATGCAATAAAGATTAAAAGGCAAACAAATAAAGTGGGGGGGGAAACTATATAACTCTCTCAGAAAGGCATTTCTCAAAAATATAGAGAACTGAGACAAATTTATAAGAATATAAAGCATTTCCTAATTGACAAATGATCAAGGGATAGGAACAGGTCATTCTCAGATAAAGAAATTGAAGCTAGTTTTAGTCATATGAAAAGAAAATGCTCTTTGAAAGGGAATTTTTTTTTATCTTAACTTAATCAATCAAGTACTTGAAGTGTTCAATCACTCAGGAACTCAAGGATTCTTTTGATAAAAGTTCACACCTTCAGAGGACAGGGGGTAGATCCCACCGGCACTGTCCCCTGGTCAGTGCCAAGCAAATTAAGAAAACTTTGATTGATTCCTGAGACAGGACAGGGAGAGCTGAGGGGTGGAGAAAATTGTGTATAAATTGAGCCTCTGGGACCCTCGGACCAGTCTTTGCAGCTCAGTCTTTTTGGCAGCTCCATCTTTTTGCTGCTCAGTCTGTTGTGGCTCAGCTTGATTAGGCATTCAATTGCACCTTGGATTCAGCATTGGTGACTCAGAGTTTGGCTTCGGTGACTCGCTTGGGTTGAGGAGACCCTGGCTTGAGACACTGGCACTTTGCCTCTTCTCCTGTCTTCAGTGGGATGCTTTCTTCTGTATGGAGGCACTTGGATCTGGACTTAGGTTATTTTAGCTAGGCAACATTTTCTACCTCCTTCCTACATTTCCCCCTTTACTATCTCTACCTTGCTGTAATTAAATTACTAAAGCTACTAACAGCCCCATGACTTGAGTTAATTTTTATAAACTGTGACCACAACAATCTTTTAAACTCTTATTTGTCAAACCCATAAGCCACTTGGGGGGCACTCCCCTTTGGCATAAGAGTTTACATTCAGAATCAATGATATGTTCAACTCCCTTCAGTTCAGTTCATTATATCCCAAAGTTCATTCTGGATCTTTTGATGTAGTGTATGATTTCTGCAGGTTTCTTTATGGCTCCTTTTCTAAAGGATCTGCTTTCTTGATTTGGGGTGTTGAAGAATTTCTTTTCCTGAAATTTCTCCCCCAAAATATTTAACCCTTGAATTTTAGATTAATTATACAGCTCCCAAACACTATTGATTAGAGAATTGAAAATTTAAAAATATTTAGGTCCCACCTCATACCCATCAGACTGGCTAACATGACAAAAAAGGAAAATGAGGGGGGAATGTGGAAAAATTGGGACACTAATACACTGCTGGTAGAGCTGTGAACTGTTAAAATCTTTCTGGAGAAGAATCTGGAATCATAACCAAAGAGCAATCAAACTGTGAATAGCCTTTGACCCTGAAACATCACTACTAGTTCTGTATTCCAAAGAGATTAAAAATAGAAGAAATGAACCTACCTGTACAAAAATAATTATAGCAGTTCTTTTTGTGTTGGCAAAGAACTGGAAGCTGAAGGGATATACTTTAACTGGGCAATGGCTGAATAAGTTGTGGCATATGCTTGTAATCAAATATATTGTGTCATAAGAAATAACAAACAAGATGATCACAAAAAAACCTGGAAAGACTTGATGAAATGATCAAAATGATGAAATGATGGAAAGTGAAGTGAACAGAACAAGGAGCACATTGTACACAGTAACAACAATAAAGTATGATGTTCAACTGTGAATGGCTTAACTATTATCAACAAGGCAAAGATCCAGGACATCTCCAAGGGTCTCCTGACAAAAAAAATGATACTCACTGCCAAAGAAGAAAAAAACCTATGTTCATATTACTTGGGTGTGAAAGGAAGAGAAAATATGGATTGCAAAATATGAGAAAAATAATATTTTAAAATGTATTGACGTGAAATGACTTTGAGAATGTTAACATCAAATTTAATCTTTTGTAACATTTTTTCCTTTATAACATGGATATCAAAAGTAAAACAAACATTAAGATCATATGAGACTGTATAGCATATTCTTTTAGAAGTTTTGGCAAAAGACACCTACAGATGGTTATCTGTAGAAAATCGTTATGGGGGGAGGGAATAAGCATGTTGTTCCTAAATCACGGGCTAAAATGAACATTAGTGGTGATTTATTTTAGACCCCTCATTTTGCCAGTGAGGAAACTGTACCTGCAGAGCTTAAAAATAAGATGATAGATTGAAACCTGGAAGGGATTTCAGAGACCAGCCAGTCTAACTTTCTTGGATAACTGGGGGCAGCCCCTAGCTGCCTCTCCAAGGTCACATAGAAAACAAGTAGCAGTGGTCAGATTTTTACCCAAATGATATAATTTCAAATTGATTTTTCTTTCCATTGCACAGTTTCCCCTCACTTATTGCAGTGCCTGCAAGTCATTGAGAATTTGCATTCTAAAAACCTGCATTTTTATGTTTTATAGTATAGAGCTCATGTTTTAGGAGAGAAGACATCAACATCCAAAAAGAGAAGTGAGATTCCATAAACCATGAATGTCTTTCCCTTTTTTAAAAAACCAAATGGGAAAAGAAATTTACAAGTTCACCAGAAAACTAGATGTTCTTCATTGAATAATATCTCTGAATCCCACTGAGGGCAGGTGTTATAGTCCATAATATAGTCACAAATGGGCTTGTTAATCCAGAAAAACATTCTAATGTTGGCCCTCTGATCATGGCAGGCTG
The DNA here is from genome assembly GCF_016433145.1 of Gracilinanus agilis. Taxonomy (NCBI): domain Eukaryota; kingdom Metazoa; phylum Chordata; class Mammalia; order Didelphimorphia; family Didelphidae; genus Gracilinanus; species Gracilinanus agilis. The sequence goes on along the minus strand of NC_058130.1, from coordinate 44,826,919 downwards.
GAACAATGGGGAAATGATTGATTTTGGAGTCAGAAGACTTGGTTTTGAAAGCCACCTCTACCTGTGTGACCTCAGGTAATTGATTTTACTTCCCTGGACCTCTGTTTCTTTCTGAATAATATGAGGAGATGGGAAGAGTTTGCTTTTGAGATTCTCTCAAACTCCAAGTCTCTGATCTTATAATGTTCTGAATAGGATGCAGGATTTAGAATGAGAGCTCTAAGGCTCAGATCTTGACTTTGCTACTTCCTACCTTTGTGACTTTTGGCAATGCTTCAGTTTCCTCTTCTGTAAATTGAAAGGGCTGAGCCTAAAGGCTATTTAGGTCTTTTCCAACTTTTAACTTATAATACTCTATGATCTTCTATAATTACTCCGGACCTAGGTTTTCTCATTCATAAAGTGGATCTAGGGGAGGTCAGAATATGACATCTGAGTAATCTAACATGCTATCATTATGATGTAATTTACTATAGTGTAGAATTAGATGTAATTGCTGCTTGGTTTAAATTCCACTGAAAAAAAGTTACAGTGATCAGAAGAATGTCCACATGTTTCTTCTCACCTGTCACATAGATTTGAGCATCCCTAAGAAAGGGTTGGGATGAGACACTAAAGTATTTGAAACCAGCTCATTTTTGTTCCCAATGGGAATGCTAATGGCTCTCCATTCCCCTGTTTCAATTCACCTCATGAGCTAATACATAGAATGGCAATGGGCACAATTCCTACTTTGCCTGAAATGGGGAACAAAGGCACAATTTCACAATTTTGAAAACTAGCCTGCTGAATGGCCAAACTGTAGAAATCCATCGGGGAGAACATATCTCGTTCCAAGAATATAAATGAATTAATCAGTGCACTCACCACCCACATGCTAGAACAACATCCCTGATTAAATTTAATGTTGTGAGCTCCCGCAATCACCAGCAAACCCAAGCACTGATTAGACCAAAAGGCCTCTGAGGGCTAATTCTTTGAATGTGAGGTTTATGTGTGCTTTGGAAGAACATTTATAAGCAAAATTCCTGAGTTTGGGAAACCAACCCTTCTGCGTTTGGGCCCCATCAGTTGTTTTCTGATCAGCTCATCTACCTGACAAGTGGAACCATAAAGTATCAGAATTTGGGAGATATCCATTTAGCTAAATCCGTAACTGTGGCACTGGAATTTCTCAGCTATGTTGTGGGAAGTTTGAGAAATCTTCTGCTTATCATTGCATAATTACCCATCTAATTTTTCTCCCATATATAAAAAGGAAACAAAAGATCACCACAGGTCTGTGTATCCCAGTGTTCATTGATAACAGGTGAAAAAGAACCAGGAGATCCAGTGTCATATCTCTTCCCTCCTACACATTTCAACTTTGGGTCCTGTGTTATTTATAAATGTTTTCCAGATAAAGGACATTGGGGAGGAAGAGAATGTAAAGACAATGACTGAAATTTTAAAAAAATTTTTAAAAAGAATTCTAAGCACTTAATATATTAGTTTAAAAAAATTTTAAGAAATTGATATATCACCTATATAGCACTGCGAGAATCCAAGATATGTATGCCTAAAATCTCTATCTTCAGACTAAAAATGTTCATTGTTAAGACAGTACCCAGTAATATATCAAAAATTTTAAAGATTTTTCCTTTTTTCCCTGCAAAGATTATATATTTCAAAAGTTAACTTTTAAAAATTATTATTTCAAAGAGAAGCAAAATGTTGAACCAAAAATCACTAATTCTTATTTGTAACACTTGAAATTACTTAATTTTGTAAATGGGCAGACTATCAGTGGGGTGTGTGTGTGTGTGTGTGTGTGTGTGTGTGTGTGTGTGTGTGTGTGTAGTAGGGTTTGAGTAGGCAGGGATTATTAAGGTGCTTTTTCCATCTGTATCAAGGATGTGGCTTGGTCCTCACCTTCCTGGGTTGACAGACATATTAGTATCATTACCCAAATACCATACAAAGATAGACTACACTTCATTTCCTAGGACATCTGAGCACATTGTAGGCATTCAGAACAGATATTTTGAAGGGCTATATGTATTGTTAATTTATTATCCCTTTTATATTTTTATAGTTTCTATATTTTCTTTCCTATCTCATCAACTTCTTTTCCTAAAGTTTATAAGACTTGGAGTGAGTGAAATGGGGAAAAATAATTAATGGAAAGGTATCACATTATAGGATAAAATCCTCACCCCAGACTCCCTGACCAGAAAAGTTTTTGTGAGGAAAGGCCAATTTTTTAAGAATGTGGGAAAAGGAAAGTTAGAATGGGAAAGAGAAGAAGATAAAAACTTTTAGTTTTTAACCTTCAATCATTCTACCTCTCAGTAGTTTTCCAGGCAATCATCCCAATACTGACTATAGCCTTCAATAAATCATTTCATTTTTATGATATCCATTACTTTCAAGTCCCTTGATCTTTTGGCCAAATGATAGTCATGCTTTTCTAAAATTCAATCCTGAATTACTCCTATCAGTTACCTCCTCTGATTCTTTTCAGATGTTGATGAGTAGAAATTGAGGAAATGACCCAAACATGATGACTAAGTCCACTATAATTGTATGCTGTCTTTCTAAACTGCACTGTCAATATTACAAGGTGATCACTTTCCTCCTTACTAATTGAATCACTATCCCACTTTCCACATTTGCTGTTTAAATCCTCTTCTTTTTTCAAGCTTCTCTCAGCATTCGATTCACTACATTCCTTGACTGAGATCCTGTGAGGCAATGGATCAAAGTATAAAGAAAATGTCTCAGATTTTATTGTGAAAATTGTGACTTCATCAAAAGCTTTCTACTCCATCTTCTTCATCTCACAATTTCTTGACTTGATCTTTCCACCATTTTTCTCCATTAGTTCAATTTCTAATGAACACGAGACCCTTTTACTCACCCAAGGTGAACAACTCTTGATTTATCCTTGATCCAGTCTTCTCCTGTATTTTCTGACAGACTGTCACTACCTTTATCTCAGCCTCTCTAATCATCAGTTTTTCCTATCTTCTGGTTCCTTCAAGGTTACTCAATTCTCCATCCTTAAAAAAATTCCTCAGTAGATAATAAGAGCCCTGCTTACTATTATTTTATTTCTTACCTTTTTGCTTCTCAGCCAAATAATTTGAAAATAACATTTGCACTTAGGACTCTAGTTCCTCTGTTCTCACTATACTCTTTACGATCCTGTAGTCAACTTCATAACTGACTTGAAATTGCTCTCTCCAAAGGTATCAATGAACTAATAACTAGATCTAATAATCTAATACCCATCTTGACCCTTTTTTAAAAAGTCTTTGTAGCATTTGTCATATTTGCCTTTACACATTCATTGAATACAAATTCAACCATGTGATTCCCTGGCATAAGCAACTCAAGTGAATTCTTATCACCCTAGAACAAGATAAAAGCTCTGCTAGTTAGCCTTTAAGATCTTCCACAGCCTGGTACCAACCAACTTTTTCAGTTTCATTGGATCTTATTCTCCCTTCCACATTCTTCAATAGTTGAACTAGTCTTTTTCTTTTTTGTTTTCAGAAATTCCTCCCAATTCTATGGCCTTGCACTTACTATCCTGCATTTTTGGCAAACATTCCTACTTTACTTCTGACTCAGAGTTTTTCTCTATTTTTAAGATGAATCTCAAGCAATATTGCCTTCACAAAGACTTGCCAGATTCCTAAAAAACCTACAGTCATTTCTTGAAAATTATTATGCCTTGAACTAATATATATGCATGTATCTCTCTCCATACATTCACACACACATAAACATGTGTGTATTATGTATATTTATATATACACTTCTTTTCTCCCCCATTAAAATATGTTTTTCAAGAAAAGGGATTATTTCCTTCTTTCACTCATATTTTGTTGTTGTTTGGCCTTTTTCAGTAGTGTCTGACTCTCCATAACCCCATTTAGCATTTTCTGGCAAAGACCCTGGAGTAGTTTGCTATTTCCTTTTCCAGTTCATTTTACAGATGAGGAAATTGAAGAAAATGGGATTAAATGACTTGTCCAGAGTCATATAGCAAGGAAGTTTTTAAGGTCAGATTTGACCTAAGGAAGAGGATTCTTCCTGATTCCAAGTCCAGCACTCTATCCATTGTGCTATCTACCTGTTCTCATGTACACATATACCTAGCACAGAGCCCTGTGGATGACAATGTGTAGTCCCTTAATAAATGTTTTTTGATTTGATCCTCTGCTAATATATATTTGATCTTCTGAATTTTCAGGATTTGGTATTCTTGATACCTGTTAGATTTCTCTTTATAAATTTTCTTTATTGGATTTTCATTTTTCTCACCTACTACCTTTATTTCCCTTAAGATTATGTCCTATACTATGCTCTTTTCCCTTTATAATCACTTCCATGATCATCTCACTAAAAGGTCATGGGCTAATTTAGCATCACCATATAGATAACTCCAAAATCTACATATTCATCTCTAGTCATTCTCCTGAATTTCCTATTGACTATTTCAAGATGGATTTCCCTTTTAGGCATAACAGAAGCTACAATTACAAAACAGACTTTATTGTCTCTTTCACCAAACTTCTCTCTCATCAGTGTTATCATTGTCTCCTCACTCTCATTCACTCTACATTTCCATTCAGTTTGTTTCCTGTCCCTTCATAACTCTCTTAGGTTACCTTTATCCAATTACATAACCTCCATTCTAGTACAGGAGGAATATCTCCTGTTTCATTTCCTTGCCTTATTTCTCTTATCACTCCTATCCATCTTTAGCTGCTCTTCACAATCTGTCTCTTTCCTACACTTCCAGGCTTTTTGACATTATTCCACTCTACACACCATATTATCTAGCCAATTAGTCTATGCCCCATTCAACACATATTATGGTCCATTTCCATCTATGGACCATTGCACAATCTATCCTCAGGCTTAACATTCACTTCCTCCACAACTTCACCTCTTGGAATGTCTAATCTTGTTGAAGACACAGTTAAAGTATTGCTTGCACTTGTCTTCATTCTCCCAACTGCTAATGACACCCTTCCCTAAATTACCTTATATTCATTTTGCATCAGTTCTGTATACAAGATTATAAGTACATTTTGGTTCCATAAATGGAAGCTTCTGGAGAGTAATAGCTCCTTCATTTTGGTTTTTATTTCTCTGGCTCTTACCAGAGGATCTGACAGATACTCAATAAAAATTTGCTCATTGATTGCTTGATTAGTTGTTACTCCTCCTCCTCCTCCTCCTCCTCCTATTACTACTACTACTACTACTCTTACTAGATAGCTGTTGCCCTTTGTATTTGAAGAACACCAAAATGACACCCTGGTGACATCTTGACTTATGTATAATTGAATTGAATTGGGGCATAGTTACCCAAAGTTGTTGATGTCAATCTCTCCCAGTGGAAGCCAAAAGATAAGACAAATGATGAGGGCTCAAGATATGGTGGATGACCTTGGGTTCTTCAATGTCTAATCAAGCTCTAAGCATACCATAGCACTTGAAACTACCAATTTCAAAGCTCTTGGAATAAATTGTTCTCATCCTATCCCTTCAACCAGGGGAAGTCTTCACATGCCTGATGTAGACAGTCCTTAAGTCACTGATGCATTTGAGGTCTGTTGGTTACCCTCAGCCTATCTGCTGAGATGTTCACTGAGCTGTGGCTGCTGTGTATGGTATAGCTTCTTGGAGCTACAGGTGAGAGCTGGGTGGCAGGGGGACAGCAAAGGAGAAAATAAGCTCTGAAAAGGGCTCAGCAAGCTCTTACACCAGAGTTGCTAGTCTTCACTGAATATTCCATATACACCCATGAAAGCATCATAGGACAGCAAAAGAGCATTACCTTTGGAATCAAAGGGCTTGTGTGTATATCCTAATTTTGCCAAATGCCTGGGTAACTTTGAGTGAGTGACTTAAACTTTCTTTGCCTCAGTTGCCTCTAATAGTAGTAGTAATAGTTATAGTAGTAGTAATACTAATAGTAGTATAGTTAAATTTTTTATAGCATCTTGTCTGTGCCAGGCATTGTGCTGTGTTCTTTACAACTCTTCTCTCTTTGGATCCTTACAACTCTGAGAGATAAGTGGCATTATAGTTCCCATCCTTTATATAAAGAAACTCAGACAGAGTTTATGTGACCTGCCCATGGTTAAAAAAGTACCTGAGACTGCATTTGAACTCAAGTCTTCCTGAGTCCAGGCCTAGCATAGGCACCTAACTGACACATTATTCTATTGTCATAATCAACAATTCACAAAATATTAAAGCCTGTGAGAACTGACTTGGAAGAATTGGAATGGATATTACCTGAGCCATATTAGTTTATAATTGCAGGTATATGTTGTCATGACAAGAACTTTAAACTTAAAAAAGAAGATTTGAGATCTAGTCTTTCATTTGTCTCTTATTATCAGTGGGACTCACAAAGTCACAGATTTTGAAAATTAGTTTTCATCTGTGTAAAGCAGGGACAATTTCTATGCCACCAATTTCATAAGAATGTTGTGAAGGTTGAGCAGAATAATAAATATGAAAGTACTTGAAAAATTATAAAGCACTATACAAATATGTTTGGTGACAATTGTCCTCATCCATTTTTCCTCTCCCCAGGTAGAATATATCTGGAAATAGAATGCATTTCTTGACTATTATTATTATTTGGTTTTTTTTTCAGGGGGGTGAAGGGCACAGCACTCAAATCCAGAGCCTAAATATGTTGTTCTGTTCAAGAAATGCTTAGCTGAATTCTATAGCAGTGGCATAAAGAAAAAATGACAATAATTTGCAAACAACAACTGAATAATTATCAATCCCTTTGATGATCATTATAATCACAAATTTGAAATTTTTATTTGATGTTTCTATGAGCTCACATTAGCTACATTCTTTGGCATTTTGACCTCTCCTAGTCAAATATATCAGTTATGGATTTTTTCCAATAAAATATGAACACCAATAGATGTGATCAGAAAAGGATTAGCATTTTAGTCAGTAGTAAGGGTTTGTGGGACTAGAAACTGGCCAATATGAATTACTTCCCCCACCACTTTAGAGTATTTAGCAGGATATACTAAGTAAGGGAAATTTGGAGGAACTACCTAGCATTTTTTAATGGAAAAGGAATGAGCTCTGTTGGGAAACTATTAGCAGTTTAGAAAAGGGTGGTGGCTCTTTGGAGTACCCAAGTGCAAATGGACAGCTATAATAGGACTCAGTAGGATAATTCACTGTTTGCTTAATTAACAAATTCTGGCAGCTAAGAATCATGCGAGATATTAATGGAATTCATTCAAAGGGGTATAATTGAGGTCTTCAAAAGTCATTTATCAGCATAGCCTGGGTATAGAGTTTTGGTGGCCTTGGATGATAAGATAAGAAGATAGATTAACACCATAGATTTGATGTCAGAAAGGCTCTTAGAGGTGATTGAGTCAAATCCTTTTATTCCATAGATGAGGAAACTGAGGCCCATGAAAGTTAAGTCAGTTGGCCAAAGTTACTGAGCTAATAAAAGTCTGCTGCAGCATTTGAACCCTGGTTTGCATAATTCCAATTGTAGCTCACAGTTCATTAAACCACATTGCCTCTCAAATGCCCATACAATTGAACAACTGCTATAAATATAACCATGGTCATGATTATGAGGACACTGAGGGAGCAGATAGCACTTATCCACTTGCTTCTGAGGTGGGCATTTTTTTGTGGTTAATTTTATTCCTTCATATTGGAGAAATTTCCTAGGGATACTTCAGGAGACAAAATGGTTCATGCTTAAGCTAGTATATATAATTAGAATGGCAGACCTCTACATCATTAGGTTATTTGCTTTGTCCATACCAGGAGTTGTTTTGTTGTTTTTTTTTAAACCCTACTTTCTATTTTAGAATAGATATGGAATATTGATTCCAAGGTAGAAGAGTGGGAAGCACTAGGCAACTGGAGTTAGATGACTTGTCTAGGGTCACATAGCTAGGTCAGATTTGAACCTAGAAGCACCCTTCTCAAGGCTTGACTCTCTTTTCACTGAACCACTTCACTGTGGGCATGATCATGCACAAACTACATTGTTGGTTGGGGGGAGAATCCTTAATTTTTAAAATTTCTCATTGAAATTTAACATTTATTTCAAATCATAAATGTAGGCAACAAACCATGTTAGTATCAAACTTTACTAGACTTCCAGAGATTTAGTCCAACACACACACACACACATACATACACACACACACACACACACACACACACACACACAGAGTTAAGAATCCCTTGGCTGTCCAAAGAAAGTTGATCTGGTTGATGATGACAGACATGGTTAAGGAAAGATTATATAGCCCAGATTTTCAAATGACAAGCTTCCATGACATACTTGAGTCTTTCTTCCTTATTGCACTAAGCTGAAGGGAAGCTGCCAGAGGACAGAAGTGTGTCTATTTGTCCTGCTTCTGGGTATCTGGTGCCCCATGGCTGTTCTTGGGACTTTGTCCTTCTGGCCAAGAACCAGCATTCCAATAATTGTCAAATCTATGAAAGGAAAGCCTTTCAGAAACATATTCAGGGGGCAGCTGGGTAGCTCAGTGGAGTGAGAGTCAGGCCTAGAGACAGGAGGTCCTAGGTTCAAACCCGGCCTCAGCCACTTCCCAGCTGTGTGACCCTGGGCAAGTCACTTGACCCCCATTGCCCGCCCTTACCAATCTTCCACCTATGAGATAATACACCAAAGTACAAGGGTTTAAAAAAAAACAGAAACATATTCAGATCCATTTCACAAATATTGCTGATACCAAAACACCATCCCATTATTCTAAGTTCATTGTTTATGGGTTTAGATGTAATGCTATGTCTAGCTGCCATAAATTCCTCAGGTACAACACCCATCCCATGCTGATCTTAGACTGCCATCCTTTGTATGGCTTCTACTGCCACCACTAAGACAGAGCACAATCCCCTCTGCATCTTAGGTGATTATATTTGGTAGTTTTCTGTGGTCAAATAATTGATCATCCAATGGCAAATCTGTTGAAAAACCACAAATTGCATTGTAGATACATGAAATGATAGCCTATTAGGATTAGGGAAAATATCTAATCCTTTAACTTCAAAAAGATATCCCTTGCTCTGATTTTTATTCTGAATTTTATTTCAGAACTTCATAAACTATTTATGAAATTGTTGATTCATCTCCAGCTTGATTTCTTTGTTGGGAAATAAAATGGCTCATTGAAATTATCCTCCTACTTGAAGTGGAGATATTTAGCCTTCATTCTAAAACATATAAGTGATTAGAATTGAATCTTTCTTTTCCTCTCATCCTTCTCTCTGTCTCTCCCTCTCTCTCTTGCCTCTCTCTATCTGTCTCTCTGGTTCTCTCTCAGTCTCTGTTTGTCTGTCTCTAAATTGAGTCTCCCTGTCTTGCCCAGGATGGAAGTGCAACTGTGAGATCCTGGCCAGGTCCCTAAATCTTTGTTTGCCTTACTTTCCTTCATTGCAGCATGATAAGAAGAATAACATCTACATGAGATAATATTTGTGAAGAGCTTAGCATACTCTCTGATATACAGTAGACACTATATAAATGTTTATTCATTTCTCTTTCTTTTCCCCTAGTCATGGACCCAATCTCACTCCAACTGGGTCAGGAGCTTTTGATCTCTTCTGTTTCTGACATTGGCTGGCTGCTTCATCCCTCTTACGACAACCTTATGGTCCCCAGCTGCTAGGGGCTCACCATATCACTGCTTTAATGCAGCCATGTATTCAGTATAATCCAGTGGAGCTCAGAACTCCTGAACTCAAGAAATCTACCAGTGTCAGTCTCCTCAGGGGCTAGATTTTGGGTATGTACCATCAAAGTCATCAGAGTTGGGCTGGCCTTAAAGAGTGGACAATATAATCTCAAGACATGCATTAGCAATTAATTAATGAGGTGATACTGAATTTCTAGGGCAGGAATACCACAAGAGGCAAGAATGGGAATAAATGCTATCTTGGAGGCTCAAACAAAATGGTTTCTTCCTAAAGTTTTTGCTTTGCTTAATGGAAAACTCTTCCCATATCATCATTTTCTATTTTAATAATATAGACAGACCTAAGACCTCGTTTGTGTTTACACAATGAGTTGAATTCGGGGAAATTTCGTTATAATGAATGGATTCCCATCATTACAGGTATGAATTCTTCAAGGAACTGTGAACCCAATTTACAATTTCTTCTTTGAGGCAATGGACCACTATACCAAGAGCTAAGAACCCTGAGTTCTAGTCTAGCTTTGCTACCCCTGTATGCTCTTGAATCTTCTGTTATACTTTATGGACTTCAGTTTCCTTCCATGAGAACAGATTTCAGAATCATTGATGTTTCCTGCAGTTTTTTTTTTAATTCTGTAATGTTGGGCTTTGTTTTTCTAGCACCAATAAACTTCAGGAATAGTACGTGCTGTGAGATACTGGATAGAGAGCCACTCTCAGCATCGAGGGGAACTAGGGCTCTCCTGTCAATGACAAATAGAGGATGTTTAAGCCTAAATAGATTTTTTTAATGGGCAAGGAGGGTGGCACAGTGGAAAGAACACTGGGCATGGAGTCAGGAAGATTAGGATTCAAATCTGGCCTCAGAGAGTTACTGTGTAACCCCATTTGAGTTGCTTAATCCTATTTAACTCAGTTTCTTCATGGAAAATGAACTGGAGAAGGAAATAGCAAGCCACTCCAAAAGACTAAACAGTAAAAACCACAACAAATAGTCTTTTTTTAAAATTTTTTTTAAACCCTTGTACTTCGGTGTATTGTCTCATAGATGGAAGATTGGTAAGGGTGGGCAATGGGGGTCAAGTGACTTGCCCAGGGTCACACAGCTGGGAATTGGCTGAGGCTGGGTTTGAACCTAGGACCTCCAGAGTCTCTAGGCCTGACTCTCACTCCACTGAGCTACCCAGCTGCCCAACAAATAGTCTTTTAAACTCTGCTTTCATAAAGGGAATTCTTTCACTCAATGAAATCAGAAGTCTGGCTCAAAACACATCATACACAGTTAAGTCATCCCACCTCTTTTGATGCTGCCACTGACACCTATATTCATTTAATAATAATAATAACAATAAGTCCCATTAGCTATCACTTGTATAGGAACTTTAGGTTTATAAAGAACTTTACCAATATGATCACATTTTATCCCCATGAGATAAACACCACTGAGAAGTGAGGTATTATTCTTATTTTCATCCCTATTTTACAGCTGAGGAAACTGAGCCTCAAAGAGGTTAGGTGACTTTTCCAAGAATCATATAGCTAGTAATCATCTGAAATTGGATTTGAGCTCAGTACATCCTGACTACCAGTGTAACTCTATCAACTGTGCAACCTACTTGCTTTAGGAATGAATGGATCAAATAGACAAAACAGTTTAGATAGTTTCCTGAAAAGGCAAAAAGGAAATCTTAAAACATGCACAATGAAGCTGTCCTTTCTGAACAGGCACATTAGCATTAGAAGCAGCACCCTTACATTTACTTTAATGCATTTACTTTTTAATTTAGGTCATTTGAAATTTTGTAATACTTAATGGGTTCACATCATCACATACATGTGTTCACCAGGCAATGGGAGCCCATTTTGCAATCTCTTCTACAAGGATCTTCTTTAATCATCATGTAGTTTTCAAGGACAGTATGTCTCAATAAAATATTTAATTAATTCATGTTTTTTCCAGAGGAGTTCTAAGGTTTTTTTTTCAAATGAACATTTGGATTTTCACAGCAAAAGGTTCATATTCTTTTAAAAAGCCTTCTCACTGGTGTCAAATCCTTAAGTTTTACAGATGGGTTTTATTTGGGGAAATAGGCAAACATAATTCAGAGCTAAGTCTCTTGAATACCATACATGAACAAGCTGAGTAATTCCATTTTCTATTCCAAAAGAGATGACTAAATTTGTACTCATGGGAACAAAGCATTTTTCACATCTGTAAGAGCATTATATTCTGATAACAATCCTATGTGGAGTGCAGTGCTAATATTATATAATTCATTTATATGTGAATAATGTGATGATTAGAGCAGTGACATCACTTGCTTATTATCCATATGGAAAAAAGGGACAAATTTTGGAATATAAGTCAAATTATCTACACCCAATCCGGTATCCCTTTCCAGCCAAAGGGGAAAATTGGGTTCCTCTTGGCTCCAAAGGCAGATCCCATAGGAAAATTCCAAATTTTCTTTCCAAGGCATAATTGGCAAAAATGTCTAGATTCTCAAAGTGACTGAGAAAAGCTAACACTCATTTGAATGTATTCCATCTGAGAGGCTTAGTACAAGGAAAAAAATAAAATACCAACATAAACATCCATTAAGATCCAGTCTTATCTATAGAAATCAATAACTTGATCAAGTACTTCAGAGGAAAAATATAGGTTGAAATTTCTTGGTCTTGAAGTCATGAAGAAATGAGTTCAAGTGACACCACTGACATTTAATAGTCACTTTCATGCATATATTCTTCTAAGATGTATCAAAGAGGATTTTTAAAGGTAAATATATTTGGAATATGTAGTCATTACTTTTATTCATTAAACTAAAGAAACTAATATTTAACTGAATTAAAGCACAATAAGTCAGTCCATATTTTAAAATCATATGCAATTAAATTAAAATGCAAACCCCCTTTTTTGAGACATGGATCTTCCAAACCTTTTCATCAAATCTCCCCTGCCTCCCATCTTCTAAGCTAAGAAGCTTGAATCATATTTCACAGAAAAGAATATAGTCATTTGTCAAGAGTTCTTTCTTCCTTCCCGGTCATATTAAATGCTATCTTTCTACCACTATCTCCTCCTTTATCCTTGTCTCAGACAAAGAGGTAAACATTTCTTACCAAGGCCCACCCTCAATCTGTACCTCATTCTATCTAGTCTCCTCCAACAGATTGCCCCCTCTTTCATTCCTAATATATCACTTATCTTTTATCTCTTTCTTTCTAAGGCTACTTCCTTTCTATCTATAAACATCCCCACAACTCCCTTATCCTCAAAAATTATTTGATTCTTCCATTTCCACAATCATTATGAATTTTTTCTGCTATTTGGGATCAACGTCCTTGAAGAGGCCATCTAAAATAGTTGCTTTCATGTTCTCTCCTTTCATTCAATTTTTAATTCCTTCAAATCTAGCTTCTGATGTCATCATTCCATTAAATGGACTTTCTTCGAAGTTACCACTGATCTCTTAATAACAAACTCTAATGGCTTTTTCTCAGTCCTCATTCTCCCAATCCTCTCTGCAGCCTTTCAAATTATTGACACTCTTATCTTTTATATTCTCTTCTTTCTAGGTTTTCAGAACACCACCTTCTTCTGTTTCTCCTGCTACCTATAACATTTCCTTTGTGCTGTGTTCATTTATTTTGAGAAGTGCAACTTAGTTTAATTATTCATCATATGATACTAAGGAGGCCATGGAATATTTCATAAGAGAAATGAAGTTTCAGCTCTATAATGGGAAATCTTATTAACAGTAATGAGATATAAAAATTAAATGTTTGGAATTAGTTTCCTTTGCTGAATCCCCATCCAGGTCACAGCTTCTAACCATAGGTGTCCCTCAGGGTTCTGACCTAGGTCCTCGTCTCTTCTCCCTCTATACAATTTTGCTAGGTGATTTCATCAGCTCCCATGGATTTAATTAAGTTCTCAATTCTGATGATACTCAATTTTCTTCTGTCTTACTCCAGCCTCTCTGCTGATATTCCAGTCACTCATATGCAATTGCCATTCAGCCATATAGAACTGTGTATACAGTAGATACCTTAAACTTCACACATGCAAAATGGAAGTGATTATCTTTTCCTCAAAGTCTTCTCCCCCTCCCTCTATTTCCTCTATTACTGTCAGGGGCAACACCACCCTCCCAATTCCTCTGGCTCACCATCTAGGTGTTATCTTTGACTCCCCACTATCACTTGCCCCTTATATCCAATCTATTTTCACAGTTGGTTCATTTGGCTTTTGTAATTTCTCTTGAATGTGCTTTCTTCTCTCATTCTGATACTTCCATGGCACAAGATCTCATTTCTTCATGCTTGCAAGAACCTAATGGTAGGTATGCCTGCCTCAAATATGTTCCCTCTCCTCCCTTACCAGAATAAATGACCATAGTCTCCTTGCTTTCCTGCAAAGAGTCAGCCTATTGGTCCAATGTGGGCATTTTTCTGACTGTACCCCATTACCTCCCTCTTCTTCAACTACTGATTTCCCTGGCTTTCTCTAAGTCCCAATTAAAAACTCATATTCTACAAAAAGCCTTTCCCTACCTTCTAAATGTTAAAGCCTTCCCTCTGTAAATTATTTCTTATTTTCCCCTGTATTTAGTTTGTTTGTACATATTTGTTTGCTTATCTTCTCCTTTAGAGTGTGAGCCCCTTGGGAGGCAGAGACTGTCTTTTGCCTTTTTAGTGTCCGGCACAAAGAAATGTTTACCCAACTGACTGACACAAAATTACACCTTATTTATACCTGGTATATCTTGTATGTATGGCTCTAACTAGCTGTCTAATCTTGGGCTACTCATTTACTACCAGTAAAAATATATAGATGGGGAGAAAGAGAGAGAAGAGGAGAGGAGAGGAGAGGAGAGGAGAGGAGGGAGAGAGAGAGAGAGAGAGAGAGAGAGAGAGAGAGAGAGACAGAGAGAGAGAGAGAGAGAGAGACAGAGACAGAGAGAGAAAGA
>NC_058130.1:44725232-44811903 GCF_016433145.1 Gracilinanus agilis | reverse complement strand
AGGAAGGAAGGAAGGAAGGAAGGAAGGAAGAAGCTGAGGATGGGAGTGGGAACACTGCAATAGGGCTCAGGAAAAAAGATCAGAGAAATATGCCTTGGGGCCAAAGGATTAATCTATTACTCTTAAAAACCTGATGTGGAGTCAGATAGATGTGGGGATTCTGATGCCTTTTGTTTATATTGGTGATTATAACACAAGATGACTAATTTATAAAATATATTTATACTTACCAACTAATATATATATGTATATGTACATACATACATATGTGGGGGTATATAATCTATCTCATAGGATTGTTGTTCTAAGGCAAAAAATGTCACTGTAGAATTTTAGGATCATTAGGAATGTTAACTGAGACTTTGAAGGGACCATCAAGATCAGATAGTTCAATCTACTCATTTTACAAATGTAAAAACTGAAGTCTAGAATGTTTAAGTCATTTCCTTAAGGACATAACACCAGCTCATAAGTAGTGGAAATCAGATACAAACCTGAGTTCTCATTAAAAACTCAGAGTTCTTTCTCCTAAGCAGTATTAAGAGACAAAAGTGAGTCCCTGCACTCAAAGACAACAAGCAAACTAGCAAATATATACAATCTTTCTACAGGAAAAAAAAGAAATAAGTAATAGAATGATTACACTAGAATTAAGATGTGTTTGGAAAGGCTTCCTATAGAAGACTGGATTTTAATTGGGATGTGAAAGAAGCCAGGGAAACCAGTAGGTGAAGATGAAGGTAGGAACATAAGAGATTGTCAGAGATAAACCATGATGGATCAATGATACGTAAAATGCCATTAATTAATATTATTACATGAACTACTCCTTTTAGTTTGAGAAACTAAAGAAACCAAGTTTGTCCTGACAGTTTTTCATTAGTCAAAAAAGTCCGCAGTCCAGGATGCATCTGCTAGAAATGCTTTTAGAATTCCAAATTATCTGATGGCTATGAACCTGGCAAGAAAATGAAAATCATTTGGAAAATTTTGTCTGGTAAGGGATTCAGAACAGAAAATGGATGCAGCATTTTGGATATCTCTTGTATATTACTTTATCGCCTAAGTTTTCAATAATTGACCAAATGAAATGTTCTATACAGAGGGGATAGGAATATATTTGCAATTTCAACATAGAAAAATGAGGAGAAGCACCGAGGGAATAAGAAGGGGAAACAGCTCTTTATCTAGCCAAGGAAAACCACATTTCATCAGCTACAGAAAGGTTTCTGTAATAAGTAGAGACAATGTGATTTCCAAGGTAAGTTGTAAAAGGCACTGAAGACAAGAGAGTGAAAAACAAAATGAAGGAGACAGCATGTTTGGACTCATTGGGCAAAAATAAAATCACTTTCTGCATGCATCCCACACACAGACACTCAGGCAGATTTATTTGATCAATTCTGACAATAATAAAAAGCAGTACAAATGGGGGATGTCCAGACATCCTCTAGGTACATGGTTGTGCCGGAAAATTAAGCAACTCTCTCCTAAATCTGAGTAAGACTCTCCTGGAAGGAGGGAACAATGAGCCCAGCATGTCTTATGTTATTTGCAACATGCCATCCAGTTATTAAGTGCTGTTTTGAACTGAATCTGCTCGCCTTGGAATAGTTGATGTTGATATTAAAGCTTCTCTCCCAGATGGTAGTTGTGGCAAGTTATAAGGGAAGAGAAAAATAGCAGAATGAGTTTGATAGAGGAGAATCTCAGTTCCCTCTGCTAAAGACAGCTTTCTCAAACCCCTGTCAACATAGATAATAGTCTAAAGAGTGTACATTTATGTCATTTTAATAACATAGTGTATGAGAACATCAGCAAAGTTGACAATAATGCTACAAGCAATTATGAATAGATTGCATGGAAATGAGCTGACTTCATGAGCTTTTTGGAATTTTTTTATGCTAAAATACCAGACAAACTAGCTTGTAGGTCTTTAGATCTAATTGGCTCCTTCTCTGATCTCAGTTCAACAAAACAAATAAGGAATGAGCTCTCTAATGCCCACTAATAGTTGGAAGAGCCACTGCATAGAATCAAATACCACCAATCGGGAAAGTAAGCAAAAGCCTAGACTGAAAGGAATAAAAAGAGCTGGTGTTTCTCAATGTGCTGTGTTCATTTATTTTGACAAGTACAGCTTAGTTTTAATTATTCATCATATGGTACTAAGGAGGCCACGAAATATTTCATAAAAGAAATGAAGCTTCAGCTCTGTAATGGGAAGTCCTATTAACAGCAACAAGATATTAAATATTTGCTCAGAAGAACAATTTAAAAAATAAAGGAAAGAAAGAAAGCACATAGGATGACTCATTGGAATTCCAGATGAGTAAACATACATTCATTGGGGTGATAGTGGGAGCTGGGGCTTCTCTGTTCTTTCTCTGTGCCCCAATGGAACTGAAATCCAATTCACTGTACCCCTCGCCTCATTTCTCATCACCAGCCACCAACCACTACTCCCCACTTCCTCAAACCAATTTTCAACTCCATTAACTTTCAAAAGAAGAAAAGATGAAAATGCAAATGACCTGGATAAAACCTGGAAATGGTCAGGAACCAAAAGAATGACATTTGATACAGATAAATCTAGGATAAAAAACCTGGGAGAAGGGACAAAGAGTAGAGCTAGGCAAACTGCAAAATGCAAAGGAAACGAGTATCTGAAAAGCCACTGAAAGATCCAAGGATCATCATAATTAGGGACCTTCTTGACAATGAGTAGAAACATACACCTGTTTTTGGAAAAAGTAAATCTTTATGAAATTTGGAATTTAGAGAGAGGTGGGCTTCTGTTCCTACTGGGGTGGGGTACCGTTTTTGACAAAGATAAAAAAAATTTTGTTAAGGTATACATTCTAACACTCACCTTTATAAAACTCTAAGGCATATACAATATGTTCTTACAATAAGTCTGTAGGATTAACATTGAATGTTTGGGATGTCTGTTTGTTTTATATTTTTGTTTTTGTTCATACCATTTATCTGAAAAAAATGTGATTTCTTTGGTAGGCAGAAATCACAGCAAAATTTCCCTCTACCAATGAAGACAGGTACCTCCTCAGCAACTTCTTTAAGTTGCATAAAATCAATAGCTATTTATTGAGCATTTACTACATATTCTTCATGCTTTATGTTAAGCATTATGACTACCCTGGAGCACAATGGATAGAGTTTGGATTCTTCCTTGGACACTTATTATCTTTGTGACACAACTAGACATGTCACTTTGCCTCAGTTTCTTCATAACAATAGCAGCTACTCTGCAGGGTTGTTGGGAAGATGAAATTAAATACTATTTAGAAAGTATTTTGCAGACCATTCAGTGCTATTTAAATGCTAGCCATTATGAATATTGAATTTGTTCTCATGGTAGTGGTGGCAGTGGTTGTAGTGGTTGATTTTTCCTTTCGTCACAGACCAGAAGATGTCAGAAGCAGGGCTTAAGATTTAGGGGTCTTCTGGATCCCTGAGGCCAGATCTTTATCCACTTGATCATGCTGTTTGTCTTCTCCAAGTGTTATCAATTCCATTTCATAGATGAGGATACTCAGTCCTTCAGAGAGAAATTTACTTGCTCAGGATCATGCAACCCCAAGAAATTTATTTTTAAAAAGGTTTCAAATCTAGGTCTCCTGACTCCAAATCAAGAAATCTCTTCATTGCAGCATATTTACACTTTCTTGTCTTCATCTTTAAAGGGACAATCAATTAATAAACACTTTTCACTGTTGTTTTTCAGTCGTGTCTAACTTTTCATGACCCCTTAAACCATATTATCTACAGGGCACAGTGGCAAAGATAATGGAATGGTTTGCCATTTCTCCCTATGGTGGATTAAGGTGAAATGAAGTTAAGTGACTTGCTCAAGGTCACACAACTAAAAGTTCTAAGGATGGATTTGAACTGATTCCAGGATCAGTATTCTACCCACTGAACCATCTAGGTGCTCCCAAACATTCATTAGGCACTTTTAGGTCCTAGGCACAGTGCAAGAAAAACAAAAAACAAAAAACAAATGTTATGAACAAAAGCAAAAAAGATATCATTTTTAATATTCAGAAACTCAATAAGTAACATTTTGATGAGCTTTGAACCTCACGGAGAACATTGTTTATAATTTAATTTAATTTTTTAAATTTTAATTTAATTTAATTTAATTTTTTATTTTAAATAAAATAAGAGTATAGCTAGGCAGGACAATCATGTATAGCTACTAAGTTGTATGAATCAGAAATCTTATCTAGACAGATTGGCCACTACAGGCATGATGATGATGATGATGATGATGATGATGATGAAGATAAGTGATTATGTTTGCTAGCATTTACATAGTGCTTTAAAGTTTCAAAGTATTTTACATATTATCTTCTTTGATATAGATGCACACCCTGTGAGGCAAGTACCATCATTTTCCATAATTTAAAGAAAAAGCACCTAAAACTTATAGAGTGTAAATGACTTACCCAGGGTCACATAGTTAGTTTGGGGCAGAATTGGGACTTGGGAATTACTGACTAAAAATCTAGCACTTTAGTCATTGGGGCCACATCTTGAAAGATAACCCAATGTAGGGAGTAAATAAATAGAATAGGCTGACCAAAGGGTCTGCGTCCAGGTCAATTCATCATCAAGGAACAGAAATCCTATTTGGGAGATTTGGGAACAGATAAGGACCCAGGCAAAATTCAGAACAAATGTCAAAAGTGAGTCAAGGAATTTTGGCCCACCAAATATGGGCAACAAGACATGAGGAGCTAGGTGAAGGATTCCAACAATAGGCACCATATGAGTACTAGCAAGAACAGAAACATGAAACATGCCTGTCCAAGGTTAGTATCCATCAGAATGTACTTAGGCCAGCAAGCAGGACCAAGTAGCCACATCTATCCAGAACGAGAGAGAAAGTATTTCATGGAAGAAAAGTTTAGTCTACTTAGATTATTATTATATGATCCAAAATTATTTTATTACATATTTAATAATTTATATGTAATATATTACTTAGTATGAAAAGAGAATTTATGCTTCCCTCTCATAATTTTAACTCTTACACTTAGATTATTATTTCATGATTCAAAATTAAGTTAAAATGTATCCTCTTGGATAATAAACTATCCCAGGCTCATTACATTGAATTAAATGAAACTTTCATACCTTACCTCAGAAAAGAAAATCTTAGCTCATACTAATTTCTGATTGTTGAAATGATAATGGAGGTAGTGGAAGGAAAGGGAATTGTTGATTATTGAAATTGGTTTTATAGATCAAATTGAGACAGTGTTCAACCACCATATTGACTAGTAAGGAGTTATTGAAAGGTAGAAAAAAAACAGTAGAGTATCAGGAAGAAGTACAACCTCCTTAAAACAGATTTAGAAAATACTCAAGGCTGAATCCTCAGTAAGAAATTAAAGATAAAACATTAGTAATTCCTGTTCTTCCAGCCAGGATTATGAGATAGTGTGGTCTGCGGATCAGTCAGTCAATAAATATTTATTAAACCAGTACTATGTGCCACACAATGGGCTAAGTGAAATGCAGATACAAAATGAGATATAAGACAGCCCTTGTCTTCAAGGAAGTCACAATTTAATGGATCACTATGAAGTAGAAAAATTTTGTATTTAGTTGACAGCAGTTGAGTCAAGCAGCTGTCTCCTGAACCTCCAAAGGAAGCAACTTCATAAGCAGAGTGGTCAGGTCCATACTCCATTTAGGGACTTTCAGAGTTCAGACAAAGGGTACAGAGATCAGACTTTGGATAAGACCACTTTGGAAACTCAGAAAGATTGCACTACTCCAATTTTAACTATCCGTAACATCCTTAAATATTACAACACTTAATACTAACAAGAAAGCAGGAGTAGGACTCAACCAGTTCACTTCAGAAGAACACAGATCCTAGTTCTAGTGCATATTCAGAAGCCAAGAATTAGTCTGGAAGTGTATACAAACAAACAAACCAAAAAGAATACCTATCCAAACAAGTATTTTAGTGACAAGACTTTCAAGCCAGGAATCTAGAAAAAGAAAATGATTGGAAAACATCTCTGAGCTTAGCCTCGAAGCAAAACATAGCTTAGGCTCAAATTCCTAGACAAGATGAAGCAGGAGTTCAATAAACTATGTGCTAGAGGGAAAAAATATAATGAATAATTTAATATTAGAGATATAAAAGTGCCCAGCAATAAACTCCCTGAAAATTATAATGTACCAAATAGGAGCTAATGACTCAATGATATAATAAGAAATATTAAAACAAAGACAAATGACTGCAGAAAAATTGGGGGAAATGTAAGGTATCTCATAGCAAAAACAATTGACTAGAAAAAGAGATTGAGGAGTAATAATTTAACCATCATTGGGTTATCTGGAAGCCATGTGAAAAAAAAGCTTAAATGTTATATTTTAAGAAATACTAAAAGAAAATTGCCAAGATCTCTTAAAATGGAAGGGCAAAATAGAAATAGAAATAATCCACCTCCCAAAATGACGCCAGGATGAAAAATTTCCAGAAATATTATAGTCCATATCCAGAGCTGCTTTGTCAAAAGAAAAATACTACAAGTTGCCAGAGAAAAAGAATTCAAGTACCTAAGAGTCACAGTAAGATTACATGTGACTTGGCAGCCACCAAAGGAACAGAGAACTTGAAAAATGAGATTTAAGAATGCAAAGGATATAGGCTTGTAACCAATAATAACTCACTCAGGAAAACTGAGTATGATTCTACAGGTGAAAAGAAAAATGGAACTTTAATGAAATAAAGGGCTTCCATGCATTCCTGATAAAAAGACAAGAGTGCAAACACTGGAGTCAACAGAAACATAAAAAGATAAACATGAATGAGCAACAATAAGGGACTAAATGAGGATAAACTGGTTACATTCTAATATAGTTGAAGATGCATGTGTCTTCTCTGAACCCTATTGCATTAAAGGGCAATAGAGGGAGTCTAATTAGATAAAAGGCTTGAGAGTGGTTCTATTATGTCTTGTTTATCTTAAATGAAGAATGGAAAAGGAAGAGAGGAATACACTGGGAGTTGGAGGAAAGGTTGAATGGAGAAAAAGTATAGGGGAAATTATCTTTGATTATCTGCATTTTCAAATAGATATACACAAAAGGAGAAAGGAGTATAGGGAGCAAGTGATAGATATTTGAACTTCACTCTCTTTAAACATGAACTGTTTAAAGGAGGGAAGAATGTACATACACACAGAGTGCATGCAGAAATACATTTTATTAAACATGGAAATATGAGGGAAAAGAGAAGGAAAAAGAGGAAGGTGAGACTACAGGAGGTATTAGTCCTAAAGCAGAAGGTAGTAAGAAAACTAATAAAAAAATCATACTATGAAAATCTATCATTAGCAGAGGGTGATCAAATCAGTCAACAACTATTTATTAAAAGCCTACTTTGTTCTGGACTGAGAATACAAAGAAAAAAAATAAAACAATTCTTGATTTCAAATAACTTTTATTCTACCAGGCAAGATAATCCCAATATAAAAAAGTAAATAAAACTATTTGTGAAATAAATATAGATTTTGGGGAGATGGTACTAATAGCTGGTTGGGGGTAGTCTGGATAAGGAAAGGCTTCATGGGATTAGCTTCAATGTATCGCATAGTATCATAGAAGTTTAGAGTTGGAATGGAGCTTAGTGATCATAAAGGCAAACCTTTCTATTTTTATCAATTAGGAAAATAAGGCTATTAGAAGAAACATGGCTTGCCTAAAGTCCTATAATTCAATAAATAGGAGAATTGAGATTAGAATTCAAGTCTTCATCCTCAGAGTTGGTACTGTTCTCTGCAACATGCCAAATCACTGTATTATACAGCATATTTATTGAATGCAATGGAAATGTAGGAAAAACATTGTGGAAATATATTTTTTCTGAAAAAATAAATGCCAATGACTCAAAATTTCCATATATTCATATGCATAATATATCCACATAATATAGATATATATGTGTAAATGGATGTAATATTCAAAAAATCTCTTGTTAATTGGATAGCATCCAATAATAAAACCAAAAGATTTTTCTCATTCCCCATTGCCTCTTTGCCCAACAATTAAGACCCAACAATTTTCTAGATTATTCATGTTAATTGCATCATTTCTACTAATTTCTACTTTCATCTTTGCATCACAGAATCATAGAATTTGAGAGTTGAGCATGATGCCAATAGATATCTATTCTACCCTATATCCCTCCTCCCCATTTCTATCAACCAGATAAGTGGTTATTCAGCCTCTCATTTAATACTCCCAAATGAGATATAAAGAGCCTTCTTTCAAAGTGCCCATTCCACTTTTGCATAGCTGTAATTGTTAGAAAGGTGTTTTATCCTTTCCCCTCTCTCAAAGGAAGCCTGAATTTGTTTGTATACATTATCTATTGTTTTGAAAAAATAATCAGTACATATTATCTGAGTTTTTAAATTAGAAAACCAATGAGCAAAAATGATTAGAAGACAAAAGATGAAAACATTATAATTATCAATTAAATAGTTAAAGATGATTACTTATTCAGAATAGCTCAGAAATTATCTTCTATGGTTCTTTAAGGCAAGTACATTAAAAGGATTCAGACAAAAAAATGCAAGAATGTCCTTGAAAACAAAGTACTAGTCCATCAAGTGTTATTTTATACTGACAGTAAGGGAATTCAACATTTAAAAGAGATCACCTTAGGTAAGCAGAAGGGTGAATGGCTTTCCCAGAATTCTCAAGGGTGATGTACCATGGCCATACTTGAACTCACTCGCAAGAGGAAATCTATTTCAGAAGATCTAGGAAGTTCATTCTAAAGTGGCCTTCCTATGAATAAAGATTCAGAGCTCACTTGAGAGAAGTTATCCTCTGAGATATTTCTTTTCTTTAAAAAAAAAACATAATTCAGAACTTTTATGTTTGGAAAAAAGCAAACTGAATGACAAGAAAGGGAACTAAAGGAATATTTCACTTTCTTGGTGTTTATGTCAAGAAACACTTTCTGGACCCAAAGAGGAAGTTACATATTAATCAAATAGTTAATTAGATTCCAAATGAAACACATAAGAAGGTAATGAGGCTGCCTTGGAGACTTGACCTTTTCTCATGAAAAGACATTAGGAGTTGAAGAACAATTTAGAGAAAGGTAAGTGTCCTCACTGCAGGGCTTAAGTAGACCCATTTGAGATAGTCCTGAAATATCTTTAGTGGAAAAATGTATGATTGGAAATTTTTTCTTACTGGAGCCCAGAGAGAAAGAATATGGGCAGCTGTAAGAAGGAAACATTTTGGAAATGATCTTCTAAAAGGGAATCCTCAATCACAATGAAGTGATATCTGCTAGATACATTACAGTATTCAGTATATTTCAACAAAGTTATTCTTGTCGAAGGTGAGGGATACGGAGCTCAATTAAGTGGTACTATCAAATTCTCCCAAATGTCGGCACTCTCAAACATACACATTGGAAACTACTTAAATCTTGATTCAAACATTGCCTAACCAAAATCCAAAGTGATTTTCTCAAAAGCATTTCTGAACTAAGTACCTAAATATCTAAATGCCCAAACTTATCTGGACCAGGGAGAGTAATGAATTCGAGTCAAAACTAAATTATGGATGAATTATTTTAAAAAACATCATTTTGATGGCTTTTCACCAAACCGCAGGCAGAAGCCTTTTGACAAGTTGAGCCTTTATTCTCTCCTTATCCCACAACAAAGAAAAAATTGCTCAATAGATCATATTTTCACTTTTATTCATTTTCAATTTCTTCTATCTCAATTTAATACATTATGGTAAATGGAGGTTTAGCTGAATTTTTCACTTTTCAACCAATCTGGTTTGATGATATATCTAAGTTTCCTCAGTTTTTAAAGGAATTGAATGAAAACAAAGTAAAGACATGTGGATTCTTTTGTCTCCAGTAATATGAATAACTTCTCTGAAGTCAAGAACAAATTTTATTTTTATTTTTTCTTGACTTTTATTCCTAGGGCCTAGAAAAACCCACTAATAACAGGAAACTGCTTTAAAATATTTATTTAATTAAATAGAATTAACATTTTAATTATGCTCTAGGCATTTTCTGATATAAAATTTAACATAAGGAGGAAAATTCAGAATAGAGAGTTCTATTAGACAATATTAATAATTTCTCTCACATCATATACCATGAAAATGGTATAAACTGAACTATAGCATTATAAATTTATTATAATACATGACACCAGCAAGCTCTATTGTCATTAAGCTAAGGTTATCTATTGGTCCCTAACTTAGACTACTTTTCCTTCTAGAATTTGACACCCTACATCAAAGTTGAACTCCTAACAACAGACTCTCCCTTATTTAAGTATTTTAAAAGATTACAGTAAACACAGAGAAGACATATACAAAGGCATATTCACAACCAAAGAGAAAATTATTATTGTCAAATTCTGTGCTTTTAACCTTATTAATATATTTCATATAATGCACTTCTCACAAAGCTACTGCTTTAATTCAGGCTTTGATTACCTTTAGCCTTAACTATTGGAACAGGCTAACTACTCAAGTATCTTCTCACTCTAATCCATCCCTATTCAATTGCCAAATTTATTTTCTTAAAATTTAGTCCTAAGCACATCACTCAATCTACTCCATAAACTTGATGGCTCCCCACTATGTTCAGGATCCTATTTAAAGTATTTTATTTAGCATTTGAACCTCTTCAGTAAAGTTATACATCTATAAGAAGGAAACTAAAGTACCTATTCAATCTTTTTATACTTTAGTTCCCTTCCTATAGATGTATAACTTTACTGAGTGAAAGCACACATCAATCATCCAATCAGTCAATTATAGAATTTGGATTAATTTTTTAAATGTCTTGGATAGAGTGATTTTGAACAAGGATCATGTTGTTTTTGGTGCAATGGTTAGGACCCTCATTTATATCCTAAAAATTATCTATAAAAAAACAAACTAGTTAAGATTCATTATTATTTGAGAGATCAAAGCAAGGGGAGAGGAAAAAGTGTTCAGCTAAATCTCAGAGAAGGAGCTACTTGCAAGATGAATGTGAGGAGAGGGACATGATTGATTAATTGATTACTTTCCATTGGTTCAGGTGCCAACACATAATGCTTTATTCCTTACTTTGATATCTGTAATGTTAAAGTGCATTACAAAATGGAGGAAAGAGGACTTAGCCTGGGGTCAAGAGCTGCCCTCTAGTTGATGAGCTCATCATTATATTGAAAATATCTACATTGTGCCATTAGACTGACATCTGAATTCTCTGCTTGACAGACATCGGATTCTCTGTTCTCCTGAGAGCCTAGGATGATAATGGTAAAATCTACCATTTCCTCCAACTATTAATGATGGTTCTTTCATTATAATCTTTTTTACAGATTAAAATATCCTTTCTCTTTGAAACCTCTATTATCTTTTCTTTTTTTCTCCCTTCCCACATACAACTGAACCCTTCTAATATTCGGTTTTGGGGGTCTTTATTGTCCTTGTTCACTGGTAAGGAAAAAATAACAGATACATACCAAGTCCATTTAAAAATGTTCCCTTTTCTTCCCATTACCTGATTACTCCCATAAGCAGCCTTAAGCTGATGAATTAAATCTAGCCTCTCCCTTTATAAGATTGTCTTATAAACTGCACAATTCACAAGAAAAAAATGTCTATACTTTACAGGCACAACATACTATGGATGAATTGGTAATGATGCCATCAGGCAGAAAGGGAGAAAATCATAATTTTGTTCTCATTTTTTTAATGGCAGGAAGCCCTAGAATTCCATTGGATATCAAAGGTCACACTTCCCATGGAACTGTTATTTATATTTCCATGTATTTTTGTGATTATGCCTCACTTCAAAGCATGGGGAATTTGCCAACTTTTGAATGGTGGTGAAAAGTCAGGAGTGCAGAAGAGGCTTTGCCTAGGTTTTATTTTATTTCATTGGCAACCCTCACTTTTGCTTTTGTTGTTCCAAACATTTCAAGAATGCAATTTTGGTACATTTTATTAGCATTCCTGGAGCAAATGTTTAACAGCCTAGGTGGCCATGCTCAACTTCCCAAATGTTAATTGATGCTATTACAAATTGCTAGTGGCATATTCAAGGTGTACCAGGCAATTAACAAGATGAGAGTTAAAAGAAGAGGAAAGGCATTTTAATAACTGGTCAGGAGGATACATTTCCCAGCTGCCTTCTATCTGCTGGAAAAAAGAAAGCTCTTCCTATTTCAATCCTTGAAAAATTAATAGCAAGACCTCATTTAATTAGGCAGCATCATAACATTAACCTCATAAACAGAATTACTCTTCAGCTTTTGGTGTGAATGTTGGTAGGGATTTTGTGATCTGACCTTTGGAAATCACTTCATTGTTCTTATAGTAAGGATTTGCCTAAGGGCAAAGAATAGTCTTGGGAATTCAAGAAGCCTATTATTTCCATTGTTTTTCCTTCAGATTTCCAGTTTCTGGTTCATGATTCATTCATTAATTCAATTATTCAAAATTATTTTTTAAAAATACCTACTCTGTGCCAAAAGAAATCATAACAAAGATTTATTTTCATCAAGATTCAATGAGCCTATTAAAATTATTATAATGGAGGAAAATGCTAATATTCTACAAATTTAATTCAATTAACATTTCTTAAGTAACTAATGTGATTCACACTTGGTAGCATGAATATTAGAAAGGGAGGTGACTCAGTCACAAACACCTGTGTTCCAGTCCAATTTTTGATATCTTTCTGAAGTGCGTCTCCAGGAATGTCATTTAACTACTCAGTGTCCTTGGCTATTCTCTAAGATTATGAGTTATAGAACAGGTGTTGACCTGCTTAATTTTCTCAACATAAGTTCTTTTAGAAATGGGTAATATAGGATTGGTTAATAAATGACTAATACACTGTCCCAGGTAGTTGAGATAGAAAGATAAACCAAGAGAAAGCCCTCAAGAAAGTTCCAATCTGGTAGGCATAGTATGACAAATAAGTAATAGAATGTGTTTTTCAGAAGTCAAAACACCTTGATATGGGGAATCTGAGAGGCGAGGAATTACATGTATAAAGGAAAATTTAGCATCAGAACTAAACCATGTGGGAAACATGAAGCATCTCAATACACAAAGATTGGATGGTCAGTGAGAATGACATAAACTTATGAGAATGGAATTAATATTCCAGGTTGAGTGGAGTAGATTAAAAGGTGTAGAGTGAAATAAGAATTGCTAAATAGGTGAGGAACATGTGAGTGTTATCTGCCAGGCTAATAAGTTTGTATTCTGTTATACAAGTAGCTTATAGAAGAAAAAAGGTCATGCATTAGAAGGATTATTCTGTCTCCTGTGGAAAGGGAGAACTACACAATTCAAAGGATCATCTATACAACATGCCTTCCCATTAACAATTTACAGTCAAAGGAAGCAGAGATGTATAAAAATTCTGTTTCTCTGAATTGGATTGACTTTTAATATTTGACTTTTGAGCTAAATGCAGAGTACTTAGTAAGTATTCTGTACCTATTTAACTAGATTTCAGATTCTTCTTCCATAAAAAGAGAAGATAGTTCTAGATGACTTTTCTGACCCTTCTAGCTTTAAATTTATGACAGGAGTGCTAGAAACCATCTTTTGTAGTTGAGGCTGCTTGATCCAAGAAACAATCTCATGGTAAATAAAGGTGTGTGTAAGAACATGTACATTAAATAGACCATCAAGGAACCAAAGAGACGATTTGGTACAATCTTTTTTTTTAATTAGATCTTTGAATACTGATCAATTATTTGGTGAGAAAAGGAAAGGGTAAGAAAGAAATGATGGGAAAGGAAAAGGCACTGACTTAATCCTACTCTTATAGTGCATAATGAGACTGGTTGACATGAACTTTAGATCCTATTCTATCCTGGTTGCAACTTCTTAATGATTTGAGCAACATTTTTCATTGACTGAATTAGAATGACTCTGAATACATAAAATTTATAACAATGGTCAATTTGTAGTTTTACAAAGACATTCCATTTATAGACTGGATCAAAGCCTGATTACTTGTCAACAGTGTTATGCATAGGGAAAATATTTTTGGGACAAAATAGTGACTGAAAATCTAACAATAATATAGTTTTGAAAATCCAGCCATTACTTTAAAATCCATCTCCAGCAGACTTCCTAACTAATACTGGAATATGAAGGGAAGGGAAAAAAAAAGAACTTGAAAATTTCTAGGTTGAATTTTTCAGATTCTTCCAAACTAACTTAAAATTTAACAACACAGGACCCTGATGATGGAGTGGCCTTATTATGTTATGGCAATTTTAGGCAGAGGATTATGGGACCTGTCTTTCAGAAAACTGACACTTCACTCTTCAGCCCTTCATTCCTTTTTTACTAAACAACCACTGTAATGGCACTGCCTATAAGATTGCTTTCCTGCAAAAGCCAGAGAGAATTATTATATTGTTCAATATTTATAATTGGACAGTCATTCCTTCAGCTGGCAAAGGGCTCCAGCTTTCAAATCCTACCACCAAGTTGGGTTTTGACATTAAAATTGGCCAGCCTAGCTCCATCCTAAAGTCCTTTGAAAACTGAGGAAAATTGTTCCCTGTACATTTGCAGCTAGGCTTAGCTGTTGATAAATGTTCATTCGAGAAAAAAAATGACTCTGTAAGTATGACTTTCAGGGATTAATAATCTTTGGGCCCTTGTTACAGCATAGACAGGTTAAAATAGAGTTTCTCTACTCTGGATTTTAGTTACTTATCATGTCTTGAAAATGGAAATAGTATAAAAGAACTTAAAAAAAACTTTTCAGGTACTTAACTATTCTAATTAGGCCAGGAAACTAAGTCAAAAGGCCAAAGAGGACTACTGGCCTCTGGCTGCTGATTCTGCCCACTATGAGTTCTTGATATAATATGTAGTAGCCCTTAAATGCCACAAGATGTATCATTAGAATTAGGTCTACCTTATAGCATAAATGTCATTGATCCTTCTAGCCTATGGGGGAATCCTCTTATTAATACTATGAGATGTGTGAAGTAAAAAGAGTATTGGAATGGAAAGAGTGCTAGAATAACATCAGGAAGACGTGTACTCAAATTCTTGCTCTGTTACTCATTACCTGTCAGATCACAGGTAATGAACTAAAACTATCTGATCCTGAGTTTTCTAAACCTGGAAAATTAGATGGTTGGATTAAATGATGTCTGAGATTCCTTCTGTCTCTAAATCTTTGATCCTCCAATCACCTCCAAGTCTAAATTTTTAACCTATTATCCAAAGTTCCATGGGTTAGCATGAGAGAAGG
The DNA here is from genome assembly GCF_016433145.1 of Gracilinanus agilis. Classification (NCBI taxonomy): domain Eukaryota; kingdom Metazoa; phylum Chordata; class Mammalia; order Didelphimorphia; family Didelphidae; genus Gracilinanus; species Gracilinanus agilis. The sequence goes on along the minus strand of NC_058130.1, from coordinate 44,796,575 downwards.
CAGTGATTACTCTTTCAAAGCTCTCAGCAATAAAAAATAAACGTGGGAAGAGGCAGATGTGATCTTTGATGGGAAAAAGAAAGCAGTGGTAGGTGGCTTTGAAGTCCATTCATATTGAATTCATTCATTTCTTGGAAAAAAAGATGATCATGTTTCAGAAGGTTTGCTCTTAGATGTTTTCATGTCTGTTTAAGATCTCTTAACCTACCCCTATTTATGTTTGTCCAATCTCTTGTTTTTTATATAGCTTAGCTTCACTTCATTCACTTTCTCTTTTTGATTAATGGACCGTTTCATTACAGTGTGTATTGCTCATACTCTTTCTGTCCTACATATTTAATAAAAGAGAAGAATTTGCTTTTTAACATCTGTCAATCTCACCTCATCCACAAGTACTAACGTTCTGTGGGGAAAAAAGAAAAGAAAAAAGAAAAAGTCCTATATTTCCTCAAAACTCCTACGATTGATATAATATCTGATCTCCCAGGTCAGAAAGTGATTTTAATCTTTTAGACTGCACCAGTCCTTGCTGGTGTAGTACCTTTTATGTCTGATGCCACATGCTAGTTTTCAGTGACTCAACTTTTCATTTTTCACAAGTATTCCCTCCCCTTGTGGAACAGTTCATCATTCCCTCTAAATAGGGCCCCTGTCAACAGCCAGCTATATCTTTGTTATTTAAGACTCTCTTCTCCCTTTTCCATTTAATAACAACAAGTTTATCTGAGACAGTGGATATGTTTGCTTTCAGCTGACACCACTTTCACCCCCAGTGGAGAATCTATTCAGAATTCTGAGTAGCTGAAGGAAGAGTCCCACTCAATGGATTTTGCCAACTCCTAAGTATGACCTAATGGTCACGGAACAACAAAAGCATCTCCAAATCCTCTTCTAACTTTCACAGGGAAGAGTTTCATCAAGACAACTCCTATAAACAAGTTGCAAGATGTTCTTTTCTCCTGTCAAGAGAATCCATATTTGTTCTGCCACTTTAACAGGTTTCCCCCTTCTAAAGAATTGCCAACTGGCTATTTTCAGTGTTAACCTAAGAGAGTGCTCAAGCTTATCATCTAAACTTTCAGATATGATGAATTGCCATAGCATAAATGTATTTGTTAAGGAAGCAGCCCATATAAGCTTGTAGAGCTTTGATTGATCATGTTTACTCAACGGATACAAATGTTATTGGCCTCTAAAAATACTTTGGGGGTTCTTTTGTTGGAGATGTTTGTTTCTGAAAATAACACTTTCTAATCATATTCTGCTCAGGTTCCTAGAGTTAACAAAATGAATCTGAAGGGAAAGAATGATCTTGACTATTGTCATTGTAAACAGAGGGTGAATTGTTAATACAACATGAGATGATGTGAAGATAGTCCACTTGCAAGTAGGTCCTCCCCTTTGCTAAGACTCACTGTTTATTATTTACTTTGAGAATCATTTTATCTATTGCAGCAATGAATATATTTGCACGTACACAGACATAATTTTGAATGCCACACTTTTCTTCACCAGCTATGGAATAGACATCACTTGCTGTTTGTCACTGAAAAGCAATTCACTCTGGGGTGATTCTTTAAAGGCCAAGATAAGTGCTGTCACTCATGTAATGTGTACAGCAACTTCTAAGATTTTACCCTATAGCTCAGCTTTAGTACCATTTTATCATAGAGGACACAGACCTTTAAAACTGCCTTTTTCATCAACAGAGATACCTAATGTGGCAAAGCCTCCCCCCAGATCCAGAGGACCACATCAGCCAAAGTAGAAAAAATAGACATTTCCACTGCAAAACTGATTTTTAAGCTATCATCATTCATCATTATCATCAGTCCTATGAGGCAGCAGCTTTGGAAGCATTATTTGAGGTCCATATTTAACCAGATGACAGCTTAACCTTCTGAGAGAGGCACAGTAATCTCTCCTTCCAACATCAACCAAGTGGAGAAAAGTAGATTGGCTTTAATGTAGAAATTGGTTTTCATCTGGTTTCATAAATATGTGGTGGCATTTGATGATTTAATAGGAGCCCTTTTTATTCCTTTAAGTATTCAATATTCTTTCACTGTTGAAAACAGTATAACCTAAGTATGGGTGGGTATTGTCCTTATACCAGTATATGGTTATTAAAACGTGTATGACAGCATGGTAAATAGTCATCCTTACATATTCCCTGAAATCATACACAGAAAAAATGCTACAAAGGAATATATGTGGAAGATACTACTTCTACCAGATTCTCCAGACTCAATTTTTGGGCACTCTTATTTAAAGATTTGAATTTCAGTCCTAAATTCTTTAAAAAGTCATTTAACTTTCTCAGCTCAGTTACCATATCTATACAAAGGGAGCAATACTATCTCTCTCTCTCTCTCTCTCTCTCTCTCTCTCTCTCTCTCTCTCTCTCTCTCTCTGTTACCAAATGGATACTTAGCATCCAAAATGAGACTATAATTAGATATAATTAGAATATCTCTACTGTATAAAGGAGAAAAAGAGGTTACCTTTCCATATCTACTTTCCATGACTAAAGTGTGTAGATATATTCCTTTGGTGATATGAAATAGATAAAAGTTTACAATTCAACATATCACAAAGTGTTATACATTGGGAGAGGTTATTTTATGTCACAACAGTGGAAATGACCCTTAAAATACAATTCATATTCTCATTGTCCTTTTTACCTTGTCTAAAGAATATCTGTAGATGAGAGATGACAAGCCATAGTGGACAGAATGTTGAGCCTGGAGTCTGAATGACCAGAGTTCATTTCCACTTCTGACATTAATTAGGGTGAGACAATGGGCAAATTACTTAACAAGTTATCACTATAAGACTGAAACTTTATAGTCAGGGATAAACTACCTCAATGCACTACTAAAAGAGTATCATTCTTCTGTTCCAATATGCCCTTCCCATTCAAGTAAGTCTGAACTCTTAGCTACCATTGTTCAGAAGCTATTCTTTATCTCCCTTCTATTATCCCCACTCCCTCATTTGTCTTTTTTTTCTGTAAACTAGATTATTTCCTACAGCCTATCATTCTTTCTTGATTCATGCATCTCTGCCAGATATCATATCTCTTTTATTTTTCCTTGCTTTCATGGCTAAATTCCTTGGGAAAAGCTGTCTACAATTAAGAACTCCACATTCTTTCCTCTCATTTTCTTCTCAACTCTAGAGTCTGGCTTTCAACCTCATCATTCAACTGAAACACTTTCATTTCACATATAATGAAATGGAATTTCAGAGGAATTGAGTGAATTCACTAAGGACACCCAAAGAGTATACATTACAGTCATCATTCAAATCCATTTCTTCCAACTCCAAATCCACCATATTTTATATTGTACTGTACTGCCTCATGTAGTAATGAGAGAAACCATGGTAGACATCACTATGACTATCAAGATAGAAGCAGAATTGTCCCTGGTCTCAGGGGGCTGATATTCAATTGATTTTCCATAATCTTATACTTTTCTTTCTGCTTTTCATGAGGTAAAATCAATATATTAATCCTTATCATGGATAGCCATCCCTTCCACATTGTCCAAAGTATTAATGGAAGGGTCAAAATGTTGAATAAAAGTTCTTATGACATCTATAAATTAACCAGAACAGTCACAATATTCATCACATCTTATGCTGAAAAAGCCCTCACAAGTCATCTATGACAATGACCTCACCTTCCAGGTGAAGAGACTTATCTGAAACTCTAGAGAGACAATGAAGAGGGAGAATTCATTTAGATTGACCTTGGCAAAGTGCTAACATGATTATAGGCTAAGCATGGGAACAAAGCCCAAAATAAAAATAAAATAAAAAGCCCAAAAAGAAAAATGTCACAGAAATACAGGGGATAAGAGTGGATTGGACCCTGTCTATATTGTTAGGTGAAGTGGAAACTGAAAAGGACAGTGTGATTTAAAAACAGATAGTGGAGGAGGAAAGTATGCTGTATATGAGAATAGTCCCCTCTGCATGACCTTGGAACCAAAATAGTATCAGCAATAACAAGAAAATAATAATTACCTCTGGAATGAGTATGGAGGAATTCAAAGTAAAGTCGCTAAAAGGACTACAGGATCACAAGGGTGAATTTGTAAAGAAATATGGAAAAACAAAACATATATTGTTAGACAGTTTGTGATTAATGATAGAATACTTGGTTACAGGTAGCTGAAAGGTATATAATTTTTCATGACATAAGAGCCAATGAGGCTCAATTAATTAAATTAGATCAAAACAAGGATTTTCTTTTTTCTCATTTCTTTGGTGGTGCAGTTGTTTCCCCAGAGGGAATAGAATGTGCATCTATTTCTATTGTTTTAATTTAAATGGGGAGAGGGCTAGAACATGTCCATTGAATGAAGGGGAAAAACATAAAGGAATGCATTTCCATAACTGCTTTCCTTGACATGCTTGGGTAGATTTACTCCTTAAAGGGGTTTGAAATTGATGAAAAGTCATAATGAACCATATCATAAAATGTTATCCACTGGGAGGCTTCACTATTATGTCATAATGGCAGTTATGACCTTCAAAGATAATCCATATTCCTACAATTATCTTTTTTATCCAGTCTAAAGAACAGGACCCCAAAGCATACCACAGTGGATAGAATTTTAGGGAAGGAATCTGGAAGGACTGGGCTCAAATTCTAATTTTGATACCCAGGAAATACCATTCCTGAGTCCATCTTGTCTAATGCTACCCCCATCCCTTTGGAGATGTGGAATATGAAATGTAGGGGAGATAATAAATTGTCCAAAATTATTATGTGCAGGTTGTATCTTCAAATAAAATATAAATACCTTAAACATAGGGATGCTCCTTATATACCCAGCATTTAATGTAGTATATTTACTTAAATGTTTTTGATTGATTCCTAATTCCATTTTTTAAAATAAGCAAATGGGGTGACTTGCCCCAGGTTGCCACACAGCTAAGAAGAATCTAAGGTCAGATTTGAATCTAGGTACTTCTGACTCCAGGTCTGGTACTCTATCCAATGAGCCACATGGGTGCCCCAATTCCTAATTCTTAAATCAGCAACATTGAATAAGGACATACATATTGTAACATTGAGAGAGTGGAAGGAATGATTTATTCAGCTCCATAATTGTCCTCAAGAATATCCTCCCTCAGTAATTGGTGATGGTCCTCTCCTTCATGAATTTATATATTCCCTCTTGATTCTTGCTGAATAGAGGAAAACATTTTAGAAAACAAGACCTGTTTCCAATATGATTCCATTAAGGTAATGAAGTTTTAAGTTTAATGAACATGCTACCTGTTGGGCAGGGTAACATGCCCATAGTAAATTAGCAAATGATGTATATAAAATAATTAAATGTCATATTCCAATAAGGATGGACAGATATGAACATTTTCAGGAAACATGAAATGTGGCAGATAGAAAATCAGAGCCACAAGAACAACCGTGTAAAGTCCCCATGGATAGGCATCAAATATTTAGTAATTATATTAGTCAATGCTAGTTCTAGCAAAAGTCAAAGTTAAAGGAAATTTCCATCTTTTCTCTTAAAAATGGATAAATCCTTTAATAATTGTTGATATCAATATTTGCATATACTTTACATAGACTCTCTAACTAGATTGAAATCATTCCTAAGATATAACTTGTAAAAGCATGATTATTAGCACTATTTATGGATGAGAAAACTGAAATTTTGAGAAGCATTCATAGTCATATAATTAACGAGTGCCAGAGGCAGAATTTTAACAAGGAATTTGTGTCTTCAAGCCCACTACTCTGTACAAAAGGTCTTGCTGCCCTTTTAAGGAAAAGTAAGAAAGTACTTTGGGATAGGAGAGTATTTGACAGGCTGTTAAGAAGCTCATGCTGGGGGCAGCTGGGTAGTTCAGTGGATTGAGAGCCATGCCTAGAGACGGGAGGTCCTAGGTTCAAAGCTGGCCTCAGACACTTCCCAGCTGTGTGACCCTGGGCAAGTCACTGAACCCCCACTGCCTACCCTTACCACTCTTCTGCCTTGGAGTTGGCTCCAAGATGGAAGGTAAGGGTTTAAAAAAAAAAAAGAAGCTCGTGCTCTAAGCAAATTTTATCATTTTTTAAAAATGTAATATGTAATCTGGACTTAATCAAGTAAGTCACCTCCATAGAATGCAGTTTACAATACTGGCATGTGGAAGACCAGGTTTCAAGTTCTAGTTATTATGTATGTATGTATGTATGTATGTATGTATGTATCTATCTATCTATCTATCTATCTATCTATCTATCTATCTATCTATCTATCTATCAGATATGTGACCTCTGCTCAAAACAAATACAAGGAACTACCTTGATAGAAGTCCAAATATCTAGGAAAAACAGGGGAATTGGTCAGGGCAAATATATAACCAAGAATTGTTCTCTAGTAGATAAATCAACAAAGAATGTGACAGATTTTCAAAAGACTATGCTCTATCGAGGATCATTTGAAGAGATGCTCCAAATTGTTCATTGTAAAGAAATGGAAATTAAACCAATTCTGAACTTTCACTTTACATCCAACAAATATAAAAAATTGTAAAAATGAGAACACTGATGAAAAGAATGAAGAACAGTAAGTATCCAACAAAGGTTGGAGCTATCAGTTTCCAGATATTCCAGACATCAGTTTGGAATTATACAGAAAAAGTGACTAAATTATTGTAGATTGTAAAATTAATATCCAAGTATTATATTAAATAATACTTATTAAATTTAAATTTATTTTATTTAATTTATTAAATTTATTTTATTTAATTTATTAAATTGAAATTGAAGCAAAAGGGAAACTTAAAGGCTAGAGTCAAGAGGAAGCTCACCCAAGCCACGCAGGTGGAAGAGAGAATGAGAGGGAAGAGTCATAAAACTTATGAACAAATAATATAAGGATGCAGGTAAAGAAAAAGGGAAAAGGAATTTTGGGACGGGGAAAGAATTCTGGGAGATGGAGTCTAAAGGTACACAATTTCAAATTAATACATTATTCATATTTTTGAGCCAATGATCCACAACAGAGCATATATGCCCACGAAGAAGATAGAATTATAAGTCAAAGAGACAATTTGTGTTAAGAAATAAATTAAATTTTGAAACAGTTCAAAATATTCATAAAAGCCCCCTTTATGGTAGTTAAGAACTAGAAACAAAATGAGTACTGATCAAATGACTATTGACCAAAAACCAGGCTTATAAATTTAGTGGACAATTATTATGCAGTGAGAAATTGAGACTGTGAAGAATTCAGAGAAAATAATGCAAAGATTTTTTTATAAACCAGTAAAAGAGTGAAATATGTAGAACTAAATGAAATATAAACAATGAAAAAAATTTCTAAAAAGAAAACAAATTCCAAATCATTGGATAAAGAGTATTAGTCCTGTTGAATAGACAATGAAAAACCATTTTCCTTAAGGCTAAGATTCATTATTTGTGGAGCAGCTGGGTAGTATGGTATATAAAGTGCCAGACCAGAGTCAGGAATACCTGAGTTCAAAACTGATCTCTGATACCCTATAACAATGTGATCCTGGACAAGACATTTAACTTCTATTTGTTTCAATTTAGTCATCTGGAAAATGGAGATGAATAATAATAATATATAACTCTGAGGATCAAATAAGATAATAACTATAAAATACTTAGCAGAGTACCTGATGACTTCAACCCTACCTCCCATCTACCCACCCTTTTCTAAGGTCCCTTCCAGCTATGATAGTGCATGTTCTATGTTCTAATTCATCTGAGGCTCTGATACTACATGTTTTTATGTTCTAGGTGTTATTTAACTCAGTTTCTTCAACTGTAAAATAGGGATAATAATACTAGCTTCCACCAATGGTTGTGAAGATCAAATGGGATAATCATTGCAAAGTACTTGGCATAGTTCCTAGCATATAAATGTTAGCTGCCATTATTATTATTATTATTGTTGTTGTTGTTGTTATTATTATTATTGTTATTAATTATATATAGTTACCTCTTTGGGTTATGTTTTGGTTATGTTGTTTTTCTGTTACAAGGGAAGAGTTCAAACTGATATGTGGAATGTTTTTTACTCCCCCCAAAATGACTAAGATGCAAAGAAAAAAAAACAACAAAAATGATTTTAACTAAAGATTACCACTAGTTACTTTCCCTTCCTCCTTTCCAATACCTAAGGTATTCTTTAGCAACAACTTTCTACCTTGACCATTATAAATTATTGAAAAGAAAATTAATTCTAATTTTCACAAGCTTGGCTGACCATAACGGGCAGTTTCCAGCTGGGTAAGTAAAACATTGCTATTCTGTTAAGAACGTAAAACAGGTGGAGAAGCCATTGGGGAAAAGTTGATTTTAGAACATCAAATAAAGATAGATAATGATCAAATGATTTTTTTAAGGTGCACTTTTATGAGGAAATTCTGAAATTTCTTGGAGCAAAACATTATTTAAATACTATTAAGGAAACAAGATTCTGATTTTTCCATTGTTTTCTTTGGAAAATATTAGTGAAAATTATTATAATATTTGGTCAATCTATCAATCAGCATTTAAGTTGTTATAATTGCATGCCTATTAAGGCATTTAAGGCAGAAATTAAACACCTATTATATGTCAGATGCTAAGCTAAGCAATGGAAATGCTTGTATATATGTACATAATGTTTTATAAAAGAAAAGTGAGATAAGATTATTGCGCTTAAATATAATTCCAAAACTATCTTCAAGAAATTGAATCACTGATTTGGTAATAAGGAAGGAAAATAAATTAGAAAGACAAATCTGAACATTGACATCTTGACAATTGCATATAATCAACTTGTAAAAAATGGGAATGTTCATGACTTTATTATAGAATGAACTACAGAAAAGTCAGATAAGTAAAAGGAAGGAAAAAAGAAGTATTTAAAGTAAAGCTTATTTTTAAGAATTATATAGTGAGTATATCTCTAAGATTATACTGGTAATGGAATTAAAAATCATGCCTATTTTATTTATATTCTATAATGTTTTCTACAAGTAATACAAAAGGCTATACATTATTCTAAATGTTTATTTGAAAAATATTTCATTTTTTAAAAAGCATTTACTTTTCTAGATTTTAGTGGAAAGAAAGACAAATGAAAAAGAAAAACACAACCCTAGAAATTAAGACAACTCGTTATGACACTGCCATTCTGAGAACAGTACTGAAAAGGATTCTTCCCATAAAAAGATATTTTACTAATGACATATAATCAAGCATGTACTTCATTACTCATTAAAATGTACTGAAAATATTCAACAGTTATATAGAGATTGCTAGGAAAACAATGAAATTGATTTCTAACCATAATGCCTATGATTTATCTCATAAAATCTGGTAAAAAATACCTCAAAGGAAAGAGTATGGAATGTAATGAACATTTATTCACATTTGATTTACATGTTAAAATAATCTATTTTCTAGTAATCTTAATGGTGGCTGGTTATTGTAAGTTTTTCTTTTACCTTTTTAATTTCTTTTAATGGAGCAAGTATTTTGGTAAGCTTTAATGATCATAATTATCCTCATACAAATCATCCATATTTATGGATTTATTTTTCTCTAAAACAGCAATATAAACTTTTTTGTGCATGAAAATGATGAATATAAAAATAGAATCCATGGGGGCACAAGAGAAGACCCATTATATAAATAAATCTCAGAGAAGACCCATTATATAAATAAATCAGGTGAGAATTATAGATCTGTCTCTCTATTCCAGTCATTTTTCAAGACAACAGGAAATTGACACTTCTCTGATGAAAATCTGACCACAGTCTATAAACAGAAAGTAAAAAATATAACTTACAATTTCAGAGAAGACTAAATTCCATCCGGTCTTATTATTTAAAAATAATTCATTCTGCTTAATTCTCATTTAATTCCAAATAAAGAGAAACTAAGATTAGAATTCTAGATAACACAGTTTTATCTAAGCAGCTCAGAAGAAATAATTGAATTATTCAAATCTAGAAAAGGAAATAATCAAGAAAATAAATAATTTAATGCTTATCCATTGGAACCTACATGAATGCAGAAATCAAAAGTAAAATGACCTTGAGAAAAGGTAGAGATCAGGTATTTCTCCATGATCTTCATATGATTTATCTATCCAGATTTAGAGGGGCTGAGGATAGGGGAAAATAGTCCTTCTATGATCAGTCTTCATGGTCTAATTGAAACTAGACATGGAGCTCCAATCTGCTCAGGAAATCTCTCCTGACTCCAATTTATTCCTTTTCTATCTCCATTAGCACCTAACACAGTGGCAACCATATCAGTGCTATTTAATGTGCTTATTAAATAACCTCTCCAAGGTGACAGTTAAGAAATAATGTGACCAGTACTAGCTTCATGGCTTTACAAATTTCTTCTTGGTGAGGTACAGAATCTTATATTTATAGAGTTGAAGCAGACTTTACAGTTCATTTTGTGACTCACTTAATATACAAATGAGAAAACAGAGACCTGGAAAAGTTTGTTTTTTTCTTTATTGGAGTATCATAGGGATTTGCCTTGGTACTGTACCATTTGAGAGGCAGCTAGATATTTAGTGGACAGAGTGTTGGGTCAAGAGTCAGGAATACCTGAGTTCAAATCTAGCCTAGAAAATTACTATCTGTGGAATTCTGGGGAAGTCATTTAATATCTTTTATCCTTAATCCAATATAGAAGGAAATATTAAACCACTTCAGTATCTTTCTCAAGAAAATCTCATTGGGAATCAAAGTCAGTTATGACTGAACAACAGTTACATCATTGATCATTTGTTTTGTTTTTGTTTTTTATCAATTATGACTGAACAACAGTTACATCATTGATCGTTTGTTTTATTTTTGTTTTTATCCATGGCTTGGACTAATGCAAAATGAATGCCTATCACCTTTTCAGATGCCAATAATCAGAGAGAACTGGGCAATGTATATGATAACTAATTTAGGATTCAAAGAATCCTGACAGGTTTGAAACTCTGGGGCAAATGTAATAAGATTAAATCAATATAAAGCCCTTTGCATGGGGCCAGTACAATTTAATTGGATAAGCAAAGCATCATTAAAATTAACTGCACATGGAAAAGATCTGAGGGTTTCCACAAAGCGTGTATCCAAATCAGCATGAATCCACAATGTGACATAGAAGCCAAAAATGATAATGCTGTCAGGCATAATATCAGGAGATGTGATCTTCCCTCCATATTCTGCTCTGGTCAAACAAAATCGAAACTACTGAGTTTGAGGCTAGATAAAACATCTCACAATGAAAATAAACAAAAGGGAACATGTTGAAAGAAGAACATAAATGATGGGGAAAAGCGTGAAGCCCATGTGGTATAAAGATCAGCAGAAGGAACTGGGAACATCAGTGCTAGAGAAGAAAAGAGTGAAGGGAACAAAACACCTAACTATTAGAATATAGGTAGCAGGTTCCCAAGGAAAGATGGATTCTATTCAGTCTTCTTGTCTACAGAGAGCAGGATATCGTGCAATAAATTGACAATGTAGAGAGGAATATTTTGCTTGGTTTAAGAATAAAGTTATCTGTAATTAAAGTTCAAAAGTGTTTAAAAGGAACACCATGCCCTCCCTCCCTTGAAGTTAGTGGCTTTCTCTTCCCTGGGGAAATCATCAATTGAGGGATGAATGGGGAGGATGCAGAGGAAATTCTTTTTAAGGTACAGATAATATGAGATGATTTCTGAAGTTTCTTTTATTTTGATGATTATGGAATTCTGAGGCTTTGCAAAACTAGCATTAAGAAATAGATTCCAGCTTCCTAATATCCTAAGTCACTGTCCTATCCAGATATTTTTAATGGAATGATAAATTGACTTTTAAATTTTATCTGAAAGACTGATAGAAACAGAGACATTAGGAGAAAGAGATAGGGAGAATAGAGAGGAGAGAGAGAGACAGAGTTAGAGACAGAGAGTAACATAGAGACAGAGGTAGGCACAGATGAGTGAAGATAGAGACATAAAGAAATAGTAATAGATGCAGGAAGCAACAAGAACATATATATGGATATATGTGGGTAGATATATAATTTCTATTATATACATATGTCTTTATAATACTATAATATTTAGCTAAGAATAGCTAAATATTCATTTATATCTATATATATTTATGAACTTTTCATAGATCCTTACATTATTTTCTCAAATTATGATAAGAGATCTGCTTAAATTTTAAATATCCTCCCTTTAAATCACATTCTGTAATTCCATATGATGATCCACAACTGATTATGTCAGAAACAAATGTTTTCATTATTACTGGATCGTAGAGCTAGGAAGACTTCACAAGTAAAATGAAAAGTACTCTAATAGTGGAGGAATGTATTAAATACACGAAAATATAGGCAAATTATGTAATTCTACTTTTAAAAAAATACAGAATAGTTCAAAATCACCCATAGAAATTTGGATAACCAGAAAAGATTCAACATTCAATAATTTCTATAATAAAATGTGATATCAATCATGTGGTATACTCATAAATACAATAGCTATTAGGGTATACAATGCATATTAAAATAAGAATTGTTTTCATAAATAGAAAAATGAACAAAGTTGAAATTTTAACAAAAAAGTCAAAGAAATGAAACCAAATAGGTTTAAAAGAAAAGTCATAATTTTTTTTCTTCTTATAGTAAGAGAAGCATCATAGTACTATGGGAAGAAGAGAATAGCATTGAAGTCAGAGTTCTGAGTTCAAATTATGTCTTTGCCACTTGTTATCTCTGTAAGCATGGACAAATAACTTTTTTTCCATTTTCAGTATTTCAAATTGAGGAAGTTGGATTAGATGGCTTCTAAAGTTTAATATTCAATTTCATTTCATATATGGGAAAATATTCCTCTTTATTTTAGCATTATAAACAATATCAAAGTGGTAATTGCTTGGCATAGACTAAAATATATAAAGAGGAATTTTTCTTTTTAATGTTTCTTTTTTATGAATAAAATTATGTTTTTACAATGAGTTTTATGATTCATACATAATCACAGCCTTTAAAGATTGAACACAAGGCAGCCTGACATAATGTGTAAAAGGGACCATAGAGTCCTGAAGACTGGATTTCTATCATTACTTCCTCCCATTCTAACTAGCAACCAAATTCCTTCACCTCTCATTACTCTGATAACTTTTTTAACCATAAACTGCAGTTAAAGTGCCCAATCTGTATCAGTGTTGGGAATTCCCACATTGAGAATATACTACACTCATAAAATCACAGGTCCAGACCTTACCCCCAAATAGAAATAATATTACTGTTCAAGTAAAATATATAATTTAGTTACTTAGATATAAGTATATATAATTATATATATAATTTAATAATACTTCTCCAGCACAAAAATATTTGCAAGTATCTTATTACTATGATTTTTCCAGTGTCAAATTCTCAATAGTTATGAAATTTATTTCATCAGACATCCAAAAAATTAATATCCACATTTTAAATCATATGATGTAATATTTTACACTAGAGAAAATTTTATTCAAAAAAAATATATATATATTTTTAAATTACCTTCTCTGGAGTAATGTATTTGCCTTGAATATTCAGCTGCACATTACCTGTAAATAAACAAAGGGAGATTTTTCAGTATTGTTCACAGATTAGAATTGTGTTAAAATCAGTAATGCTAAGCTGTAACACAAATCATCTTTCTATATATACTTTGTGAAATAATTGATTACTTCAGTCTGTTTTAGTCATTTCAAAACTTGGAGATTTGCACATAAGTATCTGCCAAGCCAATAATGCTAAAAGCAAAAATATTTCATTACAGTGGCATATTAAGTCACCTGCAGAAAGACTTAAGGCTTACAGAGATCCATCCATCCATTGCCTGGGGCAGAGAGAAACAGGACCAAGGAAAGAGTTCAGAGCAAAAATTATCCCAGGGATTCAGACATAGAACTGGGAAAGACGTAACCCTGTCTCAACCCCTGAAGTGTGTCTGTCTGTCTGGGTAAGTAGGGGTTCTGATGATTAATTTTCTGGTCACAGCAAGAAAAAGAAGGTAGGGAAGAAGTAGGAGTACGAGAGACCTCCCTCTGACTAGAAACAAATACACATTAAATAAACCTCTCAATGTTCCCCTCGGAATGTTGTCAGGAGGCCTGGATCATTAATCACCTCTGATGGAGAATAGCTCAGGGACCAGGCGAGTGCCATGTTTTGTTTGTTTTTAAGTTTGTTCTTGAGAAAAGTAGAATGTTACTCAGGCATGCACAGTTGACTTGCTTCTCTTCTCTGCTACCATGTTTGTCCAGAAAAGGACTGTGCAAGTGTGGTGAGATGAGTATAGACATGGAGGAATCCAAAGGAGAACAAGGTGGGTTTGCTAAGCAAGATTTATAGAGATGGGTTTGGAAATGGAAGACCAAATGACCTTCCACAAGAAATTCTAGGCTTTCAACTACCACAAAATCAAAAGAAATCACCAATTCTTTGTACCTCACAGATCAAGGTATCTGTGACATATCACCATCTCTACAGACTTATCTAGAGCTATTCCTCATACCAAGTATGGTAGCAGCTATCCACTGGACTGCATGGGAGTGGACTTTAAAAGATACTGACCTAAATGAATTACTTTGCCAAAAGCAAAATTCTAGGATGAACAACAGGCACTGAATAAAACTATAATATTCGCAAATGAGGAAAATGAACTATTTGGATTTTATGTGAAAAAACTAAAGTCCTGCCTTGTGTGAAATTAAAAAAGTAAATTTTATAAGGATATTAGAAGAGAGACATAATACAAAGTGACTCCAATTATCACTCATTCCTTATCACAAACTAAGAAAGCTCAATACCTAACAATCCCCTTGCCATTATTTCTTTGGGAGCACTGGCACATTCTCAGATGAGAGATATAAAAAAGGTCTAAACATTAAATTAAAAAAAAAACTAAACCAGAATCTAAATGGAAACCATGAAGTTAATAAATGAAATTAATGGCATGTATAAAAATATAAGGATCACTAAAAGCAGATCTTTCTATACTCTCTCAAAACTGTCTGTTAATGTTATAAACAGGTTTAAATAATTTAGACAATATAAGCTTTCACTATCCTGCCAAAAAAAGATAAGAATCATGGATTCAACTATATACTTCTCTTAAATAATAGCAAGAGTCAGCAAACTATAGTCCCAAAACCAAATCCAGCCTACTCCTTTTATTCTCTTATAGCTTGTAATTTATGTTTTTTTAATTTAAATACAATAAAACTTCATTTAAAAAGGAAAAAAAAACAGTATTCTTAGTAGGACCATGAAAAAAAAAACAGGCAATTGGGCCAACCATCTGCTAGAGTTGGCTGACCCAGGAATCATCAGAGTTAATGAAAGTGGGAAATATACTCTAAAGTTATACAAGGGGTCCTTGAATTAATATGCATACCAAACATGGCTTTTTTGATTGTAATTAGTTCCAACAAATTCTGTAGCATAACTCAAGAAAATAAATAAGGAAATATACCTTCTGTAGACTGTATAAATAATAGCTTGCATATATATAATTATACAGCCTACAGAATATATTTATATATTACTATTTTTCAAGTCTATGTAGATGTTGTTATGATAACTAAAATAGAAATCCATTTAAAAATATTACTGAATTTATAACAGCTCTTTGTAATCATGTTTCTAAATGCAGAAGGTCCTGAATCATGGGTCTGCTTTACTATTTTGTTTTTCTCCCTCCACTTTGCATGTACTTTCCTTTCCTCAATTTTCAGCTCCCTTTTGTATGTTATCTTCCTCCATTAGAATGTAATCACCTTGTGAGCAAGGACTATCTTTCTTTTTGTTTATTTTTTTTTTATTTCAGCTTTTAGCAAAATGACTGGCACATCATAAACCCTTGCATATCCTTATTAATGGATTTATCCAATCTACCTCAAATCAATGGGTTCTGTGTCTTGGGAGTCCTTGATATATTTCTCACATTGAACAGGGGTTATAACTCTCCAGCAGGTAGGAAGAACTATGGTAAACAGCAGGACTGTAAGGGGAGCAGATGAGGTCAAATCACTACTGGCTAGAGTAAGAATATACCATAGCCATCTGACAGCAGTGGAAGGAAGAGGGACTCCCACTGACCCATGAGAAGAGGATAATCCCAAAGCATGTACAGAAGAGATTTTAATTTAACAGATTTCACTTCATTTAAAATTAATTAAGAAGCACTTAAGTGACAGGCCCTATGCTAAATGCTAATGAAACAAAGGCAAAACTAAAGAGATTCAGCCCTCCAAGGGGGTACATTTTTACTGAGGTAGATAACAATACATACAAAATAAATCAGAGGATAAAGATTATTAGCAATAGGGTGGGAGGGAGGCAAAAAAGGAAGGAGGCATGATGAAAGCAGCACTCCTTGAGCTAAGCTTGAAAGAAGAGGAGCCTTCAGAAAGATTGAGGAGATGAGGGAACACATTCCAAAAATAAAGGATGATTTCGGTCTCCCTGTGATGGAGGGATCTAATGGGAACCTAGTGCCACTGAGCCAATTGGGTATATCTCTACATGCCCAACAAAGACTGGGTACAGATTTATAGATAACATGTTGAATGACAGACTCAGGATATAAAAATATCTCAAGAGCGTAGAATAATTGGGAGACTCTAATAAGCTAAGATTTAACAGATAAATATGAAGTATTAAAATTGAACTCACATAATTAATAAGAAACAGCTTCCCAAAGACATTATGGAGGATGGTGAAGACAGATAGTAATTCACAAAGAAAGACTCAGACACTCAGCATGAGTCAATAGCAGTAGCAAAATAGTAGGAAAAATGCAAAAAATAAAAATCTAATGTGATGCTTGAGCCCTCTATGAACCAGAGAATATAGGGCTATAACAGAAAGAGAATTGAGAATAAAAAGAGTCAGAGAGAAAAATCCTCTTTGAAAAGGGTGAAAAAAATGAAATTTTCAAAAGGAATGAGTAGGACTTGTTGAAGGGGAAGAAAGAATTTCCTTCTTTGGTGCAAAGGAAAAAAAAAAGGAGGGGAAGAATTAAAAAAACTAGATAAAGGGAGGAAAGAAAAAGGCAGGCTAAATTAAAAAGGGAAAGGGATAACAAATGGGGGTGGGAATTGGGGTTGAGGGAAAGAGAGCCAGGGGAAATAGAGGTATCTTTAAAAAATAAAGTAACTGAAGAAATATAGTACCATGTTTATAGCAAAAGGGAATAGATCATAACTTGAAAAATGAGATGAATGGAGGGAAGTATAAATTTAACTCATAACTTTAAATGTGAGTGGATTACAAAATTCAACAAGATGAGAGTGACAAATTGGATAAGAAAACAAAACTCAACAATCTGTTGCTTATGAGAAACATATTTAAAAAAATAAAGACATAAATAAAATAACTGTGTGAAAATGGTAAATTTACTATGTATCAAGAACCCCTCTAAACAAACAAACAAATAAGTGTTGCAATCATGCTGGCTGACAAAGTAGTGGAATGCAAAGTCCACATCAAGTGACATAAAAGGAGTCTGTACACTATTTGCTGTATCCAGAATTGTAAAAGGCCAAATCAATTTTTAACCTGGGCAATGAGAGAGGGTCTAGTGGGAGGGGGAACAGGGGAATGGGCTAAACACCACAAACCTTCTTTTTAAGTATCCAAATGGATAAAATAGAATATAGATCAGGATTGTCCTCCTTCACCACAGAGGGCATAAGTAGGATGAGTGGTCAAAATCTGTTGTGAAACAGTTCTAGGTTTATCGTAAAGAAAAATTAAAATAGTTGTTGATATCTAAAAGTGCAATAAGCTGCCTTAGGAGGTAGATGGGTCCATCTTTACTTGAGGTCTTCACTGGGGTTGTTTTAAAGGGAGAGATTCCTTTTTAATTCTATGGGACCCTAGGATCCGAGTTCTAGAGCAGGAAGGTTCCTTGGAATCCACTTAGCCCAAATCTGTTGTTTTCAAGATTTTATTTTTTATCAATACCTATGATATGATTTACATAGGGAAATCACAGTGAATAACTTCCCTCTAACAATTTAGATAGAGAATTGTCAAGACTATTTACAAAATAAAGTTCAAGTAACAACTGCATATTTGTGTGTGTGTGTGTGTGTGTGTGTGTGTGTGTGTGTGTGCACGTGCCAGAGAAATGTCTGGAGAAAGTTGGAATTCCAAGGACAGAAAAGTAAAGCTGAAAATCAAGAAACAAGAGTTGTAAGGATCAGGGATAAAGCAAGAAGACTATAAAGGTGCTAGAAATCGTAGAAGTCAGTGAACTAGTAAAGGGAGAAAGCAAATAAGGGAAGTAACTACTGGGGAGTATAAACTAGAATATTTTCTGGGAGTCCAGGTCAACCTCAAGACAACAAATGCCCCAAAGATGGGGGAATCATGGAATTGTATGAAATGTGAGAGAATGAACTACCCCTTCCTAGGAAATCACCTAAATCAAGACAATAAATGATGGAGACTAAAGGTTTCCAGAGAATGAGAAAGCAATATGGAGGAGACAATAAAGAAGACAATCTAATGTACAGTTTATACATTTTAATTTAATACCAAAAAACGTTTTTCATTCTTGAAAAGTACTTATATTTTGTAAGAAGAGAAACCACACATAATATAAGAAGGCTTTAAAAGAGGAGACACACAAAGAAAGAGCTTTTCAGAACTTTCCCAGAGAAAACAAATTATTCCTTCCAGCTCAACTTCCAATGAATTTCCCTTGATTTTTTTCTCTAGCACTTATTTTGCCTTTCATTGTATGTTTTTACATATGTGTCATATGTCCTCCATGAGTTTATCCTAAAGGGGACAGAAACCACATAGATTTTGTCTATTGTGGGAAGCCAATAAGAGAATAGATAAAAATCTGAGACCTCTCTTTTGACACCTCTTATGATCCATACCTTTTCTTATTGGAAAAACATTATAGACTTATTGAAAAGCTTTGAGTCCTTAGCAGACCAGCAACTACTGAGTTAAAAATTTCTCTCCTTGATAATTAAGAAGCCTGAACTCTAAAAAATATAGTCAAGGCAGGACACAGACAAAGATAGATATAAGACTGAAGTCAGACAATCTGACCAGGTGCAGACCTGTAAATCAAGGCAGAACACAATTAGTAAACATCTCCATGAAATATATGTCTGCTCCCAGAATTAACCCCTACTAATTGGTGGTTGGAATTTGGTCCTTGTCCTTGCACCCATATCTCTATTTTTTAGACTTTAATGGATTGTGTATGATTTGTAACCCCTTCACAGCTGTGACTCTTTCTTTGTGTTCTTTGTTTGAAACCAGTATAAAATAAAGTCCAAATCCCATAGCGTTAGATCAGCATGGGCTAACCACTACTCTGGTTGTTCTCATTTTCTTTCTCCTGTCTTAACAATCCTATGCCACAAAATGCCACTTAGAACCCCTACCATATAGAGGCTGGCTCTCTATAGTCTATGATACCCAGAGCCAATCACAGTGGTGTATAGGGGAAGGTTCTGATTTTAAGTCAGAATAAATGGGTTTAAATCCTGACTATTTGCTACTTTTGTGATCTTGGACAAGTCAAAAGCTCTCTCAGTCTTAGTTGCCTCATCTGTGAACGTATCAGGTCCCTTCTACGTCACTCTCTAAGATGCATTACTTGATATTCCTCAATAGATGCAAAAACATGTTTATTGTATTTATTTGCTTAAAATAATATATTAGCACATGTGTGTATGTACGTATTTTAAGCAAAAAGTCAGCATGATATAGTGTTTAAAATACTGGCCTTGAAGTGTAGACCACAGGGGGTTCAAACTCTGCCTCAGATACTAGCATGCAACCCAAGGTAAAGTCACTTAACATTTCTGTGCCTCAGTTTTCTTATTTCTAAAATGAATGGGTTGGATTAGATAGTTTTTAAGGTCCAACTCTTAACTCATCATTTTATGAATAAGCATTTGAAAACAAGTACTCTATAATGAAGCATATGTGGGCATACATACAGAATCAAACAAAAGTAATTTTCTTTTATGTTTAAAAAATAGACTATGGATTTCCTGCGACAATTTTTCCCTTTGTGCATTTTAAAGCCTTCAATGAAATCTGAGACAATGGTTGTTATCAAGCACAAAGATGAACCACTGGAGAAAAGATCTCATTTTTTCCAAATGTGACTATTTTTTTCTAAATTAAAAAAAAAAGGGTGATAAATCATTGCTCAGAGCAAGTTAAATAGATTTTTGTCATTGGTTCAAGTTAAAAGGAGAGGAATATCTAAACTATTTTTCATATTAGTTCCATATCTATCTTTTTGGGGTTCAATAAAAGAAAACAGAATGTGGTTACCTCTAGATGGCAAAATCAGAGAGTGATAAATGCACAGGAGAGGGAAAAGATAAAAACAAAACAAAACAAAAATATATACACGCATCTATATTAGTATGTAGTCAAACACATGGACAAATAGACAAGTACTCTTTATTAGTAATTATGAATTTTATTTTAAAGTTCCATTTCAGAAAGAAGGCAAAGGGAAATCCACAGATTGCTTCATGCTGAAGAAATTTAAAAAATTGTTTTCCTTTCTCTAGGTATTGTGCCATATCATTTTAACCCCCTACTAGGACTTTGAATGAGTTCTTTACTCAAGGGGAATCCCACCTGACATTGGTTGGCCAGAGGCAATGAAAAAGGCTGAAATGAGAACAGTACCTTGAACAGAAATGACATACAAGGAGATGGCTCCAAATGCTTATGGACCAGCCAAGGCAAAATCACGTGTGGTGATATAGATACCAACTACAGATTGGAGCATACACTTTCAAAAATAAAAATACAGTTTGAAAGGCTGACTTTGCTTAGTGGCAGACAAAGACTATTGTAAGTTGCTGAACAGAACAAAGAATTTTATAGGACCTTGGAAATGGCAAATTAATCCTATTTTGGTTAAGGAAGTTATAATCCAGCTTCTGGTCTTGTTTGTTATTCTGACTAGCTGCCTCTGTTTGCTTATTATTCATTAGGGGCTAGATTAACACAAAATAGATTCAAGCAAAGTCATTAAAATACATGCCACACTTTTTGGTAGAGGCAAAAAAAATCAGAAACCAAGTAGATGTCCATCATCCAATCATAGATTACCCAAACATGCTCTGATCCATTAATGTGATGGAATAGTATTATTGTAAATTGATGAATATGAACAATTCAGAGATGATGAATAGTGTAATAAGAATCTGGAAAACAAAATACACAAAGACTATCCCTATTGTTTGTTTAATGGTTTTTGATCATGACTGACTCTTTTTGGCCCCATTTGGGCTTTTCTTGGCCAAAAAAAAAACAGAGTGGTTTGCCTTTTCCTTCTCCAGCTCATTTGTCAGAAGAGAAACTGAAGCAAATAGGGTAAAGTGATTTGCCCAAGTTCACATAGCTAGTAAGTGTTTTTCTTAGACTAGATTTGAACTCATGAAGATGAATCTTCCTGACTCAAAGCCCAGGGCTTTATCCACTGAGCCACCTGAGCTGCCCATACAATGACTACAATTATATAAATGCAAAAATACAAAACAAGGAAAAAAATTCCAGAACAAAAGTTTATGAAAAGGTAATAATCTAGCTTTCCTCTGAAGCTGAGTTAAAAAAAATGTTCATCCCTCCTGTTTTTTGCAGATTTGGGGGAAGATGGATGTGAAGTGTTGCTTATTCTATAAGGCCTTGCTGATATATATTGATTGGTTTTCCTAAAATATTTTTCTTCTTTTTTTATCTTTATAACAAAGCATGGTTTGCTAGATAGGGGCAGGTAGAAGAATATATTCAGAAATGGAGGTGATGGAAAACAAAATATATCAAAAAACCTAAATTTAAAAAATAAAAATCTATGCTGCTTTGTTGCTATTTTGAATATAAATGTGTTTGCCAAGGTGGAGTGTTGGAACAAGCAGATATACATTGGTGTGCGTGTACACTCTTCATTTTCCCAGTTATCTGTCCATGCCTGTCTCCAGCATTCTCATGGAGAATGATGTATTAGTCTATCTCATATAGAGCACTCTGTCTTCCAGTGAAATATTTGGCTCTTTTCACAAAGGCAATAATGTGTATGGCATACTCAGGACCTTCTGGCACAGAACCATCCTATCCATAGTGCATTATTGTTCCCAAATATGTATCCTGCCTTCCTGCAAATCTTGGAATTTCTGCAAGCAATCCCACCCCATTTGGAGCATCCAGACCACCCACCCACCCACCTATCCTCATGGTTGCACACAAACACACCCCAGCCTGTTATAATCATTCCCTTTTATTCAGGAAGCCAGCAAGCAATCAGGAAGTATTTTTAATTGTACACTACGTGAAGATCACTTTGTTAGGCTCTTGGGAGGTACAAGATTTCAACAGAAAATGGTCCCTCTGCTCAGTCGGTTTATATATGAAAGGAAGAAGATGAGAAACTAATTCAGTTAGCTATAATACACAACAGCATCTTTTAGTTATAAAATAAATCTGAGGTCTGAAGGAAGATATCTAATAGGGATCATGGGAAGCCTGTAGAAAAAGGTTCTGTTTGGGGAGGGTTTAGAAAGATAATTAAGAGAGAGAAACTCTCAGAGTTCTCATGAAACTATCTAAGCTAGTAAGGTACAAGTAAGTTTTCTACTGAATGGGTGGAAAGATTTTTGCTATCTTCTATATATTAATAGATTCACAGTTATAGACCAAATTTAAAAATTAATAAATAGCTTGACAGCAAATACAAAGGAGGAAAAATATTCCAGACATAAGGAACAATGTGAGACAGACTAGAACAGTGAGTTTTCGGGAGGCAATAGAGTTGGGTCTGAGAGTGGGTGCTGAGGAACCACTACAACTTAAATCATAAAAGGGGGTGGAAGGATTGTGCCAGGTTGTAGAGGATCTTGGATGCTGAGCAGAGAAGTTTGGATTTTACTCAGAAATGAAAAAGGACCCATCCCAGGTGCCATTTGCTTTATGAAGTCTAATGGATTTCCCCTGGGAGGAAATGATTGTTCCCTCCTTATCCAATTTCCCATTTCTCTCCATTCTACCTCTCCTATGCACATATTTAATTCTAAAGTACACTATACTTATTTCCATACATCTAGGTACATAACCATCACAACCTCTCACCAGGAACATGAGCATGTTGGATTGTATGCTTCATGTGGCAGTGCCCTTTTTTAAACTCCATAATAACAGAGCCTAACATGATATGCTGCAAAAAAATGCTTAATTTAAAAAAATTACTGGATGTTTGGAGTCAAGATTAAGGAAGGAAGCAGCAAAAAGAAATACAGTAAGCTTTCTCCCCTACTTCTACCCCTGTAAGATCCAGAAAAAACTTACAAACAAATCTGGAAAATCTAGGAGACTGAATTCTGATTGAGAAATCAAAGAAAAAATTATAGCGAGTAGATTTTTCCAACTCAAGTTGGCATAGCAAGAAATACTGACACTATTATCTGCAATGCAAGGATCTAGGACAACTCTGAGCAGCTCATGATTAAAAAGGCTATCCACTACCATAGAAGGAACTGACAGAATCTGAATACAGATCAAAGCATGCCATTCTTCACTTTATTTCCTCCATGATTTTTTTTCTAGTACAAATGATATGTGTCTTGTTTCAAGACATGACAAAAATGGGAATATGTGCTCAAGGACACATGACAAAACTAGTGGAAACGCGCATCGGCCAAGGGGTGGGGTGTGGGGGCGGGGGTTGAAGGGGAAAGGTGGAGCATGATTCATGTAACCATGTTAAAAATGAATATTAATAAATGTTAAAAAATGGGAATATGTATTATATGTTGATAACACATGTACAACCCATATCATATTAAATGCTGTCTTGGGGAGGTATGGGAAGGAGAGAATATAGATCACATGTCAGAAAATGATTATTAAAACTTGTATCTCCATGTAATTAGGAATTTTTTTTTTAGTTTAAAAGAAAGAAATACAGAGAAACTGAGTTCTGAGAAGAATTTGTGAGGGAGCCTGGTATAGTAGATAGAGTACTGCCCTGAGATTCAGGAGTGGGTTGGCCACAAACATTTAGAACTAAATTTCTGATCTTTAATTTCACCTCAGAGAATGTACTAGCTATTAGACGAGCACACAGTAAGCACTTATTAAAGGTTTCATTCTTTCCTTTCTTCCTTTCCTTCCCTTTTTTCTTCCTTCCTTCCCTCTTTCCCTTTCTTCTTTCTTTCCTTCTTCCTTTTCTTCCTTTCCTTCTTCCTTCATCTCTTTCCTCCTTTCTTCCTTTCTTCTTTCCTTCCTTCCTTCTTTCTTTCCTTCCTTCTTTCCTCCTTCCTTTCCCTCTCCCTCTCCTTCATTCTCTTCTTCTTTCCTCTCTTCTTGAGGAGTTCTAAGGTCCCTTTCACCTTGAAAGCAATCATCCTAATTGTTTGTGATGGTAGAGTCAACACCAAGGAAATCATGAATCCTTTAGATATCAAAGTAACCTAAAGCAAAGTAGAAATTGTAGGTAGGCTTTCTTCAAATAAATGTACTTGCCTCAGGGAGCAAGGCTGGTTCTTTGGGAGGACTCATAACTCTTCCATCAGTGGACTCTGGTGATGGGCCTGCTGAATTAGAAAACATAAAATCTGGATTCCCTTTCTTACCCTGGCTCTTAAGAGTCCTAGAATTGCTGACAAGTCATTTAACCTCTCTCTGCCTCAGTAACCAAGCTGAAAAAATTGGAAAATAATACTAGCATTTTCTTCCTCACAGGGTTACTTTGAGGAACAAATGAGAAAAAAAGCTATTCTTTGAAATCACAAAGTGCTACAAAAATGGGTGATGATGACTATGATGATTATTATCTACTGAGTTGTTAGGTATAACAATAATAGGCAGCATTTTTATAATGTTTTATGATTTATAAAATGTTTTACATATATGGTGCTTTTTTAATTTTCCTAACAGCCTTATTAAGGCAGATGCTATTATTACCACCATTTTACAGATAACTGAAATAAAGATTTTATATGACTACTCAGGGTTATACAGGTAGTACAAGAGCTTGAGGAAGGATGCAAATTCAAGTCTTCTTGTTTTAAAATCATGCACTCAAGTGGTTGTAACACCAAAAGGTGGCCTGTCTTCTCTTTGGTTAAGGTAACTGGAGGAAGCAATTCCCTCTTCCAGTGCAGGCCACCAGTCTCTGATTTATATTCATATAAGTTTGGACTAGGATCTGTGATCTTAAGACTTTGCCAAGAGATGGTCAAAGAGCATAAGCAGTTATTGACTTTATAGTGGTTATCTAGAATACAGTATCTTTAGAAATTTGTGTATCATGAACCCCACTGGAAGACAGGAAAAGCCTATGGACTCATCAGCTCTATCTACTCAAAGAAAGCATAGGATTACAAAGGAAATTATTTATATTAAATTACAGTTTTATATTTATTGGTCCATCTATCTATCTAGCCATCTGTATAGTTGAATAATCTTGAACCCCTGGAACTGCATTGCCCAAAATTCCTTTCTGTATTACCCACAATTCCTTTTCCTTTCTGTTTACCTGAGTCTTTTTGTATGATTGGATATAAGTTTTGGGTAACATCCCTCTAGCTCTCTCTTCCACGTGCATTGAGTGGTGACTGGTTCTTGTAGCCCTAACTTTCTCTTCCACATGAGGTGAGTGGGGAACATTCCCTGTGTTCTCTAGCTCTCTAGTTAAATATTAACAAATCTTTATAAATAGTATACTTTGGAGGTATAGAATATTAATTTTAAAATCCACACATCTATCTATCTCTCTATCTAACCATCTATCTATCCATCTTTCTATCTATCTATCCATCTTTCTTTCTATCCATCTTTCTATCTATCTATCTATCTATCTATCTATCTATCTATCTATTTCTCCATCCATCTATCTATCTACATATATATGCACATATATATATGCCTATCTATCTATAGAGAGAAAGAGGGAGAGAGATCTGAATATTGATATGTAAAGAAATTCATTCTTCATAGGTTCAGAACCCTTGACATAAAAGATAATTCTCTTATCTCCACCAAGCCTTAGGCAGAGAGAGAAGACTTCAATGTGATCAGAGGACTTTTAAAAAGAACACCAATAGCCTACAACTAAATGCTCACAATACATACACTGAAAGGAAATGAAAAGCCAATCGCTGAACCCCGACTCAGATCAGTTCAGAGCCTCATACAATACAAATAAATCCACATCAATTTCAACAGTCCCTCTGGGTTTCCCCCCCTTTCTCTAATGGCTGTCTCATCTCAATAGCGGCTTGTACTGACCTCTATTTAGTTTAAAAATGTAATGATAACAGGCTGAGCTGCCAGCCATGGTTGGGTGGTTGTAGTGTGTGTAGCGAGTGCCCCCATTGACCACCTTTTTAGTGTTTGAGCTGAGATTTCTACCAATTGTGTTTCTGAGTGCCACAGTAGGAAATGAGAATAGTCTCTCATTTCATCAAAGTGGAATCTGTGACCCAGGGGTGAAAGGCTTCCCAGTCATTTAGGGGCCCTATTTTCCCCCAGCTATTTCACCTACAGTGTCATCCCACTTGAGCATGTTATCCCTCTCTCTTCTCATCAGGATTGGGCAGCAGCTTTGCTGGAACTTGTTTTTATTAATTTCAGTCTTCATAGCCTGATCTCAGCCCCATCTCGCCAATATAATTTTCTCATTATTCCTGCATACAGACCTTCTTTGCCAGCCAAGCTAATCTAATTGCTCCCTCCTTTCTCCACCCCTGCCAGGTGCATGGTGGTTCTCATAAATGAAATGCCCTCCTACTTTCTCTCTGCAAATTCATGCTGGTCACCACCTTCAAAGTTCCAGTTATATTAGAAAATCTATTTAGATTAAATCCATCAGGATGTGAGTATTGCTTTATTTAGTTTTTGGTGAGTACAGGATGCTACATCTATCACTGCCACCACCATTTAAATTAATATTAGTAGCAATATTTATTTATTTATCTATTTATGACTTTATTTATTATTAATTATCAACGCAGTGAATGGATAGAGCATTGGGAATGGACATTGAAGACTGGACTTCAAACCTGGCCTAAGATACATACCAGCTGTGTGACCCTAGGTAATGTGAGAATTAAAATTAATATCCAAAATACTCCAAGTATTATATTTAATAAGATTTATTAAAATTAACTTGAATCAAAAAAGGAAATTAAAAGGCTAGAGTCAAGAGGGAGCTCACCCAAGCTGCGCATGTGGAAGAGAGAGAGAGCTAGGGCTGAATTACAGAACTATATACAAACAACATACCAATGCAAATGTGAGGACAAAGGGAAAGGGATGCTGGGAGATGAAGTCCAAAGGTACAAAATTACTAATTAATACAGTAAGTAATTTAACCTCTATATGTCTGAATTTCTTCAACTGTAAAATAAGGATAATGATAGCATCTATTTCCCATGTTTTTATTTTTTATTTATTTTTCTCAATTATACCTAAAATTAATTTTAAATTTCATTCTTTAATTTTTTAATTTTGAGTTTCAAATTCTCTCTGATGTTTATGAAGTATAGAATACAGAAGCAGTAACAAACATAATAACAACAAAATAACTCATCAACTCAGCACAGGGGATGACATGCTTGATATACAGTGCTAAATATATAGGATGTCCCAGACATCTTAATGCAGTTTTAATATATAATAGCTTAAAACTGTACTAAGATATTTGAGACATGGGTGTGGAATTTCCTCTACCAGATCCTCTACAAATTTAATTCTTTAGGTGTTGTCTAGATCAATGAGACTTTAAGTGACTTTTGCAAGACTCAAAGAAGTGTCAGATATAGGATTTGAACCCAGGGCTTAATGATTTTGAGGCTTTCTTTATTCCCTAGGTCATGTTACCTCTTAAGTACAGATCATTCCCATTTTCCAATAGAGGAAGCTAGGGTTCTAGCTTTTCTGAAGGCAAACAATCTACCTATGGTCTCTGCAAATTAGAACTTGAGTTTCTCAAGATCAGGAAATAATTAGTCATTCTGCATGTATCCACAGGACATACAGTGTTCTACAAAGTAAGTATTTAATAAGTATTTTTCATTTGTTCATCTATACATTCACCACTCTGTCAGTAATGCACTATGGAAGCACACACTCACATAAATTTGCTCTTGACTAATTTTTAAAATAGCATTATGAATAAATAACAACCACAATCCACGATCAAGTTGTGAAACCTTACTAAATCTCCCTTGCATTTATACACTTCCATCTATATTTAGATAAGTTCAGTTCATAGAGTCATGTTTCGATCATTTTGCTCCTAGATCGTAAGTCATCTTCAACAACACAAATAATCACATTACTCCACTATACAAAAAATATTATCATCTCTCTATTAACTACAACATAATTTAATTTGAGTATCCTGGTTTGGGTTTTCATGACCTTTCCAAGTCTTTCTCTAGTCCTCCTATCCAGTTTTATTTCATGCTTTATATATATAAATTATTAATTAATAGTAATAATAAATGAAGATGTATGTTAACTTCTATATAATTTTTAAAATTAAAAAAGTAATTTATAAATATATGTTTTTACCCTCACATCAACCCCAGGAGTTAGGCACTTTCTAAAGAAGGAAACTGAGGCCAAGAGGGGTTAAATGACTATCTAGATTTAGACAGAATGATGGCTGGATTTGAATTCATTTCTTCCAGACTCCAGAAGCAGTGTTTTACCCATCATATAACCTTGGTGCCAAATAGAATATCTTACTTCATAAAGACTCATTAATGAAAGTGCATAAAGATTATTGAATTGAATTGAAGAATGTTTTCAAGGAAAGTTAACTATTGATGTTTCATACATCCTTTGCAACTCCATCTACAGAATGATGTTTCTTTCTCCAGTATTCATGAAATAAAGGAAAGCTTTGGTAAAACTGGCCTTAAAAAGCTACTCAGAATGACAATAACTGCCATTTATAGAGATCATTTAAGCTCTGTAAGTACTGTACACACATTATCTCCTTTGACACTCACAGCTAGATCCCGAGATTATATAATGGGAATATGGAAACTTTTGAAAGTGTGGTAGATCCATACACCAACAGATATTGCAATTTAGTGATTTATTAGATGAGTGAGATGTGTTTGGAACCCAGGACTTTCTGATCCTAAGACCACCTATCTTTACATTACTCCATGATGTCTCCATAATACAAGTTATTGTGATCTCTCATTTTTTTTAGATGAGGAAATTGAAACAGAGAATAAATGGCTTGTCCACAATCACAGAACAGGCAAATGTTTGCGAGAAGATTTGAATTTAGAACTTTGTGATTCTAAGTTTTGCTGTTTTTCCATCACAATATTCTGTTCCAGTTTAGAAAATCTAATAGACCAAGACTTCATTTGTGGGGGCAGTGAGGTGGCTTAGTTGATAGAGAGCTGGGCATGGAGATAGTAGGTACTGAATTCAAATCTGACCTCAGTTAATTCTTGGCTGTGTGACCCTAGGCATGTAACTCAATCCAATTTGCTTAACCCTTACTACTCTTCTGCCTTGGGACGGATATTTACTGATTTTAAGACAGAAGGCAAGGATTTTTAAAGAAAGACTCCATTTCTGCACAAGTCTATGTATTAAAGATAGGTAGATGATGGAATACAATTTGAAACAAGCTGCCAGTATAAACTCATTGATCCTTGCTCCAACTCCAATGGAAAATTATTTTTATAATGAAATAATTTGTTGACTTCAATTTATACACAGATACACGGATAGCAGGCATAGTGAATATAGTCCTGGACCTGAAGTCAGAAAGACTTGAATTTAAATCTGTGTAACCTTGGGTATTGCTTGGTACACAGTAGGTGCTGTATATATAAATATATGTTTTTTTCTGATATATTTTGTTTGCATCTCCTTATGAATCACTAGAAGGAATGTGGCTGATTTTTTTTCATTTCTGTGGATTTTGAAATTTACTTGGAAACCACTGTGATTCCTGACCACTTAAAATGCCTTAAGTAATTCAGAAGATAGAATAGAAGTATTTGTAGGATTAAAGACAATTAAAGTTTCTTCCATGTAAGTAGAAAAAATAAGTAGCGCTTATTTTAAAGGTTCACAATATTCCAAAGATTTAATATTTACTTCCTGGCCTGGTGATAAACTCCACAGTACACAAGTCAATGCTTATAGAATCATGAGGGAGAATCCAAAGATTCATCACCTTGTAACCAATCTGGTCATAGTGATCTTCGAATTTAGCAAAATGAATATTAGGACAAAAGCTCTATTATATTTCATTACTAGGCATTTTTGTGAAGCCTTTTCAATTTGGAAAACAGTACTTGAGAACATGTGATCAGAGGAAAATCAAATCACAGATTTACAAAGGTCACACAGAAGGAAAAAGAGAAGTCACATGATGAGGATGTAAGACCAGCAAAGAACTTTGAAGAACAGCTATAAAAGATGTCATCAATGAAGCATATGACTAGAAAGAAAGATGAACTGATCATATAGCAAGAATGAGAAATGATAAATAGTGTTTCGCTATACTTCAGGAGAAATCAAGGAAGGGTAACCCATGGACATGCTGGGATGGACTTTGAGAAGGATAATAATCATATGAGGATGGATAGGAATATCTTCTTCATAACATTAGAGGGAACTCCCAAATTGATGAGATCCTAATTCCATTTAAGAATTTTTGATATTAAGAGAGTCAAACTCCCCCCTCACCTCTGTTTATTTAGTGTCCTTCATAATAGCTCAAGCACAAATTTCTACTTGAAGATACTCCTGAAGATGACCCAATTCCACCTAGTAACCTGGCACCTAATAAAATAATTAAATTCTCTCTCTGTCTCTCCCTCTCTCATTTCCTCCATCCTCTGCCTATCTGTCTCTGCCCTTTACTCTGTGTTGTATCTCGCTGACTCTTCCTCCTCTATACATGTCTAGATCCCTCATCTATCTATCTATCTATCTATCTATCTATCTATCTATCTCTATTGATCATCAATTTATCTCTATGTCTGTCTGTCCATTCATCCATTCATCTCTCTCTTCCTCTCTTCCTCCCCCCACTTCTCTCTCTTTCCCACCCCCTCCCCTCATTCCCACCTTCTCTCTCTCTCCATTTACATGTGTATAGCCATAACAAGGTTAGGTATGCCCTTTGAGGAAAGAGACTTTCACATTTGCCTTTCATTCACCAGTACAATAGATGCTATATAATATACACAATAAACACATATTATTTGGTTAATAGTAGCTTAAATAATTAATTTTCTTCTTTTATTGCCATGTTACATGGAAATATATTGGGTCCATTTATATAATTTTGTTGAATATTATTCTGCTTCTCTTAAGCTTCTTTTTTTTGTCATTTTCATTAATTTCATCCAATTTGCTTTTTCCGAATGTAGCTTTTTTAATTTATAGCTTTAAAACCCATCATTATGCTTTAAAAACAATTGATAATACAACTTTTATTTTAATCATAAATATATATATATATAATATTCAAAACATTTTGCAAATAAATTTGTTTTCCATAAAATATCAACTTACATTTATACCTATATGAAATTTAATATATATCATATACATATATTATAGACATATAAATATATTTTATTTTTAAAATATTATATAAAAATAGGCCTGCTTTACCCTATATGATGAGTACCTAGAAGCTAGAGTAGATCTTAACTGGCTAGAAGGATTTTAACATATAATAAATTGCCTTGACTTTATTTAAGAAAAACAAATTGTTGAATCAAACATTGGTTTTCCTGGTGAAGTGAACTGATCTAAATGACTAAGCTATCCAGGGGTCTCAAGGATAGTCTTATATTATCATTATAGTAGAAACAATGTAGGATATTGGATAAAGTACTATACTTGAAGACAGTCAGGAAGACCTAGATTCAAATTTCCCTTCAGAGAACAGCTGTGTGACTGAACAAATCTCTTAATCTTGTTTTATCATGGTTTCTAAATCTATAGATTCAGAGGGTTGAACTATTTGGTTTCTAACATCCTTGTTTTACTCAAAATCTATAATTCTATGGTCAAATCTTAAGTCCATATTTGTAGAATCTAAAATTCCAGGAGAATTTTAAAGAGAAAACTACCTGAGTTTATTTATGATTAGGGGAACAGGCAGAGAGTCTCATAAAACATTCAGTAAAAGTGGGTCACAATAAGAGTTCATAGGTAGAATTTGAAAAGAAAATGGTTTTCTGTTATGATCTCCACTATCTCATCCAATTCTTTTCCTAAGAGTTAATCCTCTCAAGAATTCCTGGGAGCAAAGAGTGGAAGGATCATTCATTTCTCACCTACAATAGCTTAACATTCCCTAGAGCTCTTGCTAGATCCTTTATTCGATTTTCCATGAAGGACTGACTAATTACTCTTTCCCTCTAGTATTCTGATAGACATCTTAGTTCACTAGGGAGTAAAATGAGTGTTTTCAGGGAAGGAGGGAAGGTGACACGTAGAGACAGAATTCATTTTGGAATGATATGAGATCGTTGAATACCAGAATAAATCCCATGTTCCTTCCTCACTGTTAGGTTTTATTACATGTTGTTATGTTGACCTCATACTAACTGGGTTTGCTCAGGTAAAAGAAGCACTGTTGGAGGCTCACGAGCTATGTTATAAGTAGATGATTAGACCCATTTACTTGAGTGTGGCAAAGAGGGATGCCTTGCCGAAGGGCCTCAAGTGTTACATATATACTATATCAATTTCTTCAATCCTCAAATGGGAGAAGGTTAGATCAACTATCGTCTAAGGTTATATATACCTTGACTATTCCAAGTCTGATTCAACAATATCAAGAATCTCGTATCTTACCAATTGGGGGAAATTCCACTCAACACATTTAATGGGAATATTCTATGTGAAACAGTTGTTAAACTCTAACTACCTGAAGAAAAAAGAACAGTACTATAAACCAAGTAATTCGCTTCAATATAACCACAATTTCCCTAGGACCTAATTGTTTGAAATGAACTGAAAAGTCATCTTCACTTCAAATGGTTTTAGCTTTTCTACTCTTTGGAAAGTTAAATTACCTTTTAATCATTATTAACTCTGTATCATTGCCCAATGGCCCAACCAACCCTCAGTCTGACTTCGGCCCAAAATATCCATTTATTTCTCACGGGACTAAGATGTTGCCATCACATATTTGTTAAATTAGAATGGCAATTTTTTCCTCAGGAATCCTCTAATTTTGTTCCAATCACTAGAGTCATGTTTATGTATTTCCTTGCATAGACACACTTTTCCCTTAGAGAACTCTTGAGAATAGAACCTCTCTATCAGATGATTGAATATCAAACAGAGAGATGACTAGTTGGTTAGGTTAAAAATATGAAAAGACATTTACATTTAAACATAAAGGAGATCATCTGAATGACAAAGTATGTGGGAGGGAGGTGTATGGAATTTGAAAACTTTCTCTGCATTTTTTTCAGTCTTTCTCCCTGAGTAAGAATATTAAATTGCATCCTCTTTTGACAATTTTTCTGTACTGGTCCAGATTGTTCTTCTCTTCCTGCTCAATTCTGGGCACAGCTCATTGTCTAGGTGCAGTATGTTTTTGTGTATGTGTGTTTTTGTATGTGTAATGTATGAACCTACATAGTATATAGAGATGTAAAGAGGTGGTTTCATTGTTGTTTTTTTTTTCCCATAGTTATAAGATGCATGTTCTTTCCCTCCCCTCTCCTCTACCCTCTCCCATAGCCTATGCACGATTCCACTGGGTTTTGCATGATTACATAAAAAGAAATGGATTCAAATCCTGCTTTTGACTCATCCTCCCTGTGAGGTCCTGAATAAATCATTTAACATTTCGGTGCTCTAGGAAATTAAGTCTATATGTTGCTGGCCAGGTACCAATCAATTTTGGTAAAGTGTTTCCACTATTTGCAATTTTACAACAAATTAATCAGAGAGCCATTCCCTACCCCCTATTTCTTGATATTCTTTCCTCTGTATAGTTTTTTTGTACTTGTGATGAAACTAAATTTCTAGGTCATAAAATTAATAAACAACTTGAACTGGAGTCAGGAAGATATTAATTCAAATCCAGCATCAGACACTTACTAGCTAGGAAAGTCACTTGCCCTCTGGCTGCCTCAGTTTCTTCATCTGTGAAAGGGAATATTACAAGCACTTATGTCCTAGAGTTTGTTATTATGAGGAAAAAAATGAGAAAATATTTGTATAACATTTTGTAAACCCTAAGTTATTATATAAAACTAGTATTATCATTTCATCTTTCTTTATTCAACTCAGGAATTTTTTTGAGTTTCCTTAGCAAGTGTCCTTCTAGAAGCTACCATTGGGCAATGTCATAGTTCTGATTACATCAACAATTCAGAGCCTCCTAAATGAAATTTATAATCATTGCAATATCAATACTGGAAAAATAAAGTGGACTAAAAATATCTGTAGTCCAGACTAGGGTATTTTGACAAGATGAGTAATTTTATCATTTCAAACAATTGGTGATTATGGAAATCCCTCCACTAATATCAATAGTGAACTTTTCTGCAACTTACAGATTTGAGGCACTCATGGTCTGAGTGATTTGTTCAAGGTCATTCTATGAAGGTAGGTCCCTGAGAGGTAGAACTAAAATTTAATTCTTACTAAGTAAATAAACTACTGTTAAGTAGACTTTAAACTGAGCTTCTACCTAGTTGAAAGATAAGAGCCAATGGGACTGATTGCCTTTGAGAGCAGATAAAGTTATTTTAATGACCTCAAACTTCTCTTTGAGATGATGACTGATTTTTTGAAAACAGTGTTCTTCCTGTGAAGTGGTATAAGTGAGTCATAAGGCATTAGAGTAGCTTAAGAACTGAAGTTGAGGATTACTTTAAGGACAATGTGAAAAGTATGGTGGGCATGAGAAGGCTTAAAACATTATAAATGCTGAATTATATAGAAGTATTATAAAAGATAACAGTAAGAAAATGTGTGACCAAAATATATGATAGCCTTAAGCATAAATGATAACTGATTGACAGCATGCGTGTTCCACTAGTATAATTGAGATGTCAGAAGAATTCCAGGAAGGATGCCAGCATCCTGGATGAAACCCTTATGGTGACCTTATGGGAGGACTCTAATAATGGAAGAATTGGATGCACATGCACAGACAAGTTGAGAGCTGATTCACTGGGGAAAATTCCCTATGTAAAAGAGATAAAACATAGAATAAGACTACAGAATATAATGAATATAATGTATAGTTAGAAAATTGTGTACCATCTCCCAGCATCCCTTTTCCTTCATTGCCACAATCACATCTTCATGAGTTGTTTATAAGTTCCATAACTCCACCTCTCACTCTCTCTTTTTTCAGCTGGGTGAAGCTGTTTTATTTTGTTTTTGTTTTTGTTTTTACTTAAGCTTTTCTTCCCTTATTTCAAGTTATTATTAATAAATCTTATTAAATATAATACTCAGAACATTGGATATTAATTTTGAAGTTTACAATAAGGAAACTGAACAGTCAAGTCTCATGAAGAAGGGATAACCTTGAAGAGGAGCTGTTTCCAAATAATTAGTCTTGGGTAAGAACTGGTTAGCCAACTTTTTTCTAAATTGGAGCAAAAAATTCTTCAGTGGTGCCGCTGTGTGCACTGCTGTGTAGGCAGACTGTGGCTGATTGGTTCTATCAAAAGTTATGGTCAGAATTATTCTGTAATGATTCTGTTCCCAAGCACACAGCTAGAGCCTGAGCTTCTGGGAAAGCTTGTTGAAATGAATACAGAACCAAAATTGAGAAGAGAAAATCAGGGTTTGAGAATTGATTTTAGTACGTCTGGCTCTACACCACATTAATTAACATGCAACATTACCCTAGAATGTTTCATAGCTGTGTCATTTGCTGTCTTGCTATCACTGGCCACAACGGTCACATCATAAAGTCTTTTGAGCATGTCTGCAAAGGATCAGACACAGAAATGTTTGGTAATCCACTGACAGATGATGTAAAGATTCAGATTTTAATTATTTTAACTGTAACACTAAATGTACGAAGTTATTCCTGTTTAATTGTTGTTTTTCAGAGGCTTTGTTAATGTTGCAGTGAGAAACTTCTTTTGTATTATTTTAAATGTTTTGTTTTTCGACTAGCCTTAGGCAGCTCTTTGGAGGCAGATAGGTGGCTCAAAGGATAGAACACTGGTCCTGGAGCCAGGAAGACATGAGCTCAAATCTGACTTCAAATACATACTAGTTGTGTGATCTTGGGCAAGTTACTTAACCTTTGTTTGCCTTAATCCATTTGAGAAGGAAATGGTGACCCACTCCAGCATATTTACCAAGAAAACTCCATTGGCAGCATGGGCATGATAGTCCACAGAGTCATGAAGAGACAAATATGACTGAATAACTGAACAAAAACAATCAGCTCTTTGGACATCGGCTGCTCCTTAAGTTACAGTCTTAGCTAGAAAGTTAACTTTATAAACTAGGATCTGTCTTTTCTACTCTGATCTTCTTCCTCAATTCACCCACAAGAATACAGAAAGAGGGAACTCAGAGAAATTCCCTCCATCCATAACCCTTTCCCAATTTACTGAAGTATAAATTCTCAGCTAGCTTGTAATACAATCATTCTGATTTCACCAGAACTAAGAACTTTGACCTTTCATCACTTCTTCCTTTCTCCCTCAATACTATTTTTTTATCTCATCAACTCCCTTGAATTCATTTATCATCTCTAAGTAGAAAATTTTCACATCTCTTTAGCCAGCTGCAACCTTGTTCTTAATCTAGTCTCATATCTCTGCCTGCCTATTGGGCATTTCAGATTTCACATCCCATAGGCATCTTAAACTTAACATGAAGCTAAAACTGAATTCATTCTAATTACCCATAAAACTTCCCCTCTTCTGAACTTCTCTATAACTGCTAGAGTCAAAGTATATTTTCTAATCCTAATCCTCTAGACCAGTGATTCCCAAAGTGGGTGCCACCACCCCCTGATGGGTGCTGCAGCAATCCAGGGGGGTGGTGATGCCCATGAGTGCATTTATCTTTCTTTTTTTTTCTTTTTTCTTTTTTTTTTAAACCCTTAATCTCGGTGTATTGTCTCATAGGTGGAAGAGTGGTAAGGGTGGGCAATGGGGGTCAAGTGACTTGCCCAGGGTCACACAGCTGGGAAGTGGCTGAGGCCGGATTTGAACCTAGGACCTCCCATCTCTAGGCCTGGCTCTCACTTCACTGAGCTACCCAGCTGCACCTGCATTTATCTTTCCTGTTAATTGCTATTAAAATTTTAAAAAATTAATTTCCGTGGGGCTAAGTAATATTTTTCTGGAAAGGGGGAGGTAGGTCAAAAAGTTTGGGAACCACTGGTCTAGACCAACAACCCGGATGTCATTCTCAACCCCTCAATATTTCTCACTCTCCATACGTTTTCTGTTGCCAAGGTCTATGGAGTCCACCTTTGTATTTGCCCCCTTCTCTCTTCTGATAATGCCATTCCATTGGAACAAGTCCTCAAGTCTCTCCTCCACTCAGCTATCAAACTGGTCTTGCTAGATCAGATTTGACTATATAACCCTTCCACCTCCATTCAATAAATTTTAATGGTCATTTTGTTCCAAGATCACATATTAATTCTGTCTGTCTTTTAAAGTCTTTCATAAGGTTTAACCTCCTATCTATTCTGACTTCCTAAACTTTACTTTTCCCCAAATAATATGATTCCTTTTTCCTTAAAAATACTTTTTTTTTTACTCTTTGCATTAAGTTGGAACCCTTCTGGCGGACTGCTGCCTATTTTAGTTTCTACACATACTTTGAACTGTAGTGTAGACGAACTCTGAAATAAAGGCTACAGATCTGGATGAGTCTGGTTTCTTATCCCTCATGGGAAAAACCTAGGGACTAGAAATAAAGATTTTGTCTAATGCTTATATTCACTGCTTCGTTTCATAACAATTAGTTATTGTTACAGCACTAACTACAGTTAGTGCTAATTACCATTTTCAGAAAATAAGTTCCTTGATTTTGTTTTTATTTTCCTTGAACTTAGCACAGTGTCATGCAATTTGTAGGTAATTAATAAATATTTGTTTCATTCAGTTCAATTCAATTGGACATTTATTGTTCAGGATAGTGCTAATACAAGACAGAGGACAAAATACAATGGAAAAGAAAAAAAGAAAAGCATGTAGTGGTCTAGAACAAAAGTGATGAAAGATGCCACTCATGGACTGCAACATTCTAAAGTGATATCTGAACCAAATTAAAATGAAACTGGGAAATATTTGAGAAAATAAGAAAAATATTTAGTAGAACATAGATAATGTTAATTATATAATATGATATGATTTTAAGTCAATATGCAACCTACCAGCATCTTTATATATGGTTTTATAAATTTTTTTTTATTTTAAACCCTTAACTTCTGTGTATTGACTTAGAGGTGGAAGAGTGGTAAGGGTAGGCAATGGGGGTCAAGTGACTTGCCCAGGGTCACACAGCTTGGAAGTGTCTGAGGCCGGATTTGAACCTAGGACCTCCCGTCTCTAGGCCTGGCTCTCAATCCACTGAGCTACCCAGCTGCCCTATATATGGTTTTTTAGCCTAATTCTATATGAATTTGATGCTGTTATCACAGAGGGCAAGATTTAAGTTCTAAAATAACCTTTGGACATCACTCTTACCTGCTTTCAGTTTCTTCTGAGTAAATAAAAAATACTTAAAGAAAAATGTATATTCTGATCCAATGCTCATAAGTATAAATACCATTCATTTCTGCAAGCAGTCTAGTTATAATAAAAATTGCTTTTTTAAATGCATACACCTTTAAAATTTGGAAAAAAGAACATACTTGTGTACTCAGTATTTCTATCATATGGGTTTTCTTTTACTGTAATTTTACTTCTAAGATATTAAGAGGTTCAACTGTGTACTTCATAGTACTAAAAACAAATTTATCCTGAGTGCTTTGTAAATCTATTGCTTCTGCTCCTTGGTAAATTAACTGTGGTTTGGGAAACAAACAAATGAATCAAGCAATACAGGATGTAAAAACAATTTTCAATAAATAGGACTTCATTTACTATTTAATCTCTTTTCTCCCACTGACTTAAAAACATCTGTCAGAAATAGGTACAAGCAACATCTTTCTCTGGTTACATAATGTTAATTATAACAGAATTTCTCTACAAATAAAGTCTTAATCATGTTGGCCACTCTCTTCTGTGTTCCTATTACTCATCCTCTGATTTCAAGCTCATTAAATCTGCCACTCTACAGGGTAAAAACAGGGGGAGGAGAGAGAATAGAAAGGTCACTTGATCCAAAGGTCACAGGACAATAAATGTGTTGAAAAATTGTTGAAAAGGTAATAGGAGAACTAAAATTTTTGTTTTATGTTCAATTCTTAGAAGACAGCTATACACACAGAGGTTAGCAGCTTAGCATAGTGGATAGAATGTTGGGCTGGGGGTACAAAAGCTCTGGGTTTGAGTCTCCCCAACCACGATAATTATTAGCTGTGCAACCATTTTATTATAGATACTTAGTTTCCATACATTGGTTCAGACAGTTTCTTTATTCCTAAATGGGAAATAACTATAATTGGAACACCTAACTCATAACATTGTTAACAGGTTAATTGTTTTTTAAATCTTTAAAGATTTTGGCAAAATTTATACCACTATATAATGTGTTTCAATGATTATGATGATAATGAGGATGAAGTATAATAGCAACAATAGTGAATCAGCATCTAGTCTACTCTTTGGCTGTTGGAACCAGTGGATTGGGAATATTTGGGAAGGAGAGTTTTTATTCTCTATGTCATTTACAAGAAGGCATTTAAATGAATCAGTTCTACTTTACCCTTAATAATATTGTGGGATTCTATCATCCATAAATAAGAGAAATTTTATCTAAGAATGTAGCAATTTTTTTAAATAAACACAACTTCTGTTTTAGTATCAGCTTTAAGATTGAAGAGTAATTGGGTGAAGTGATTTACCCAGGGTCACACAGTTGGGAAGTGTCAGAGGCCACATGTGAACCCCAGTCTTCCTGACTGCAGGCCTGGTTCTCTATGCACTTTGCTATCTATCCTTTGCAAATAACAACTTGAAAAAATTGAGATTTCATTCTTAGAAACAATTTCTATTGAGAAGAAACTTCCCTTATCAATTACTTTATAATTTAAAGTCTTAATTGCCTAGGGCTTATTAAAGATTAAATTAAAAGTAAAATTAAATTAAAGAATGATTCTGCCTAAATGTTAGAGATAGGGGTTGAACCCAGATCTTCCAGATATAGCAACCAGCTTCCTAGCTATTATACCATGATGCCTCTCTGTAGAATGATTTCTATTTTTCTTCTTAAAATAGAGGTGTGCTTTCATCAATATAAGGCATTTGTAATGAGAGATGTCTACCAATGAAGCCTTGTATCTGAATCTGACATCTGAAAAAGTTGTGTAGGACACTGAGAGCTTGAATGACATCACTAAGAACATACAGTGAAATATATCATTCAAAGCCAGGAAAAGATCAATGATTTATCTGCATAATTAGCCGCCTTCACATGTTCTTCCTTCTTAAACTCACAATCTATCTATAATTTAGTAGATAAATCCTTATTCAGAGAGACTAGTGACTTGCTAAGGGTTGGACAACTAGTATCAGAGGCAAGACTTGAATGCAAGTTTTACTAACTCCAAAGCTGGATCTCTCTCTTCTAAGCCGAGTAGCTGGCTTCATGTAAAAATCCTCAGGTTACATTAAAAGCCTCAAAGAACAATATACTTTTTTCTTTCATTTCATTATTGCATTGTTGCATTGGACGAGACACTTGTGCTAAAAAATATGCCAAAAATAAGCTCTAAAAAAGATTCTTTTACATTTGTGATGAATGATTATAGTGGAAGTGTCATTGTTCAAATATCTATGAAGTGTACACAGATTTTTACATATTGTGAAAGGGAATTCTTTATTCTCTTTGTCTATTTTGAGTTAATCAATCAAGCAACCCCTACTTAACACTTTATTAACCATCAAGTAAGAGAATTCACAAGTCATTTACTTAGGGAGTTCCATCTTTTCAACTCAATCAGTCAGAAACTTGTGAATCCTTTGATAAGAGTTACACCCTCAGAGGATGAGAGGTGGATCCTACAGACACTGCCACCTGGGCAGTGTTAGGCAATTTGGAAGCTGTGATTGGCCCTTGTGAAGAGGGGAAGGGACAGGAAGTGACATGGAAAAAGGACTATAAAACATCCAGGACTTCCTGTCCTCTGGACTTCTCCTTTGGACTTCTTCTTTGGAGGACTGTTCCTTGGGACTTCTTTGGACTTCTCCTTTGGACTTCTGGCTTGGAGAGATTCCTGCCTTGGTGGCTCTGTGAGGAAACCCTCTCTCCTCATTGGCTCTTTGGTGGGACACTCCCTTCAGTGTGAATTCTGTGGAGAGACTCTTTCCCTTGGATCCTGCTTTGGCCTGTGGTGAGGGACTCAGACTTCCATGTGGAGATTGGAATTTTGCCAGGGAGCAAGCTGAATGTCATTGGATCAGCACTTAGGGTAGACTAGGCAACCCCTTACCTCTTTCCCTCCTAAAATTCATACTTCAATTCTTTCTCTTCCTCATTATAAATGAAAGCTCCTAACAGTTCTTTTTTTTCTGTCATAGGGATAATATTTTGAATTCCACAACCACAACATTGCATTTATAACTCTCTTGTTTAGCCAAAACCCCAATTTAAACCTTACAATATAAATTTATGTATTTATATCTATTAATCCAAAAATACACTTAAATTATCCTAGGTTTACATGAAGATGAAAACAATAAGAGTTTAATAAGCTTCTTAATTGTAAGGCTTTTCCAGGAAGTGTGTTAGAAATCTGAATAACTAATAATAGTACATTGAATGCACTACTACTGGGTTGAGGGATATCTCTATTTTAATTTGTGTGCAA
Organism: Gracilinanus agilis; assembly: GCF_016433145.1. Classification (NCBI taxonomy): domain Eukaryota; kingdom Metazoa; phylum Chordata; class Mammalia; order Didelphimorphia; family Didelphidae; genus Gracilinanus; species Gracilinanus agilis. The sequence goes on along the minus strand of NC_058130.1, from coordinate 44,754,540 downwards.
AATTTTAATTTTTTTAATTTGTTGTTTAATTTTTAATTATTTTAATTTGTTGCCTTCTAGTGCAGGCAACCCACTAGTTACTGGGGCACCCCAGCTCTGACTACTAGGAAGACTTCCTAACTTTTCACTACCTGTGCTCTTAGATGCTTCCATATCTACCCCACTAGAAACATGGAGAAAAGTCAAATCAATTTTCCAAATGGTCATGCTTTAAATAGTTGATAAATAATGTAATGTCCAACTTCTCCCACTCTACATTTCTACCTTCTTCACTCTTTTGGATATCATTTCTCTTCTTTTTCTTCATTTCATATTCAAAAGATACTCATTATGCCATGATTTATTTTATGACCCATCCCGCCACAAAGGGACTTCTGGCCTTATTTACTCAAGTGAAATTTCACCCTCCAAAGATCACAATGACCTTTTCATTGGCAAATATAAAGACTTTTTCCCATTGATTATAGATTTGGACACTAAATTATTCTGATTTCTTTGTCTTCTTTATTTGTGTGTATATCTTTCTTAGTTCAAATTTTACATGTCTGGTTTTCCTTTTTCAATATTCTTTTCATTATCATCATCCATGCCCAGGAATTAAGCCCAGGAAATGTAATAAACATAGCTCTTGTCTCAGTGGGCCTGGAGCAAGAAGGATCAAGTTCAAATCTGACCTCTGTCACTCCTGTGTGACTTTGGGAAAGTCATTTAATTTCTGTCTTACCTCAGTTTTCTAAAGAATAAAAATGGGTACTTAACTCCTAGAGTTGTTTTGGGGATCAAATTAAATTATATTTGTAAAACATTTAGTATAATGCCTGGCAGAGAATAGGGACTTAATATAATTCCTTCCTTCACTTTGTTTAGGTGACATCATCCTATCTCATGTTTTAAATTTATTAGCATTATACAGATGACCCAAGTTTTGCATATGGATTCCATTTATATAAGGTCAAAAATATTTTGACAATATTAAAATGTTTTAATTTTTAATACAGTACAGGTTTTTCTCCAAAGCCCCAGTCCTATATAACCAACTAACTACTGGACTTTTCAAACTGAATGTCTTTAAAGCACTTGAAGTTTAGCATAACCCAAAGAGAATCCTTTATCCTAATAAAAGAAAATACAAGCTTTCTAATTTCTGTACTCCCATCAAAGCTACCACCATCTTTCCAATAAACCACATCCATAACCATGGAAGAATCATTAACTCATCACATTCCCTCATCTCACATAGCCAATCAATTAGTCACATCTTATGAATTTTTTCTCCTTATCACTTTTCATATTCCATTCTCTTTAATAACCTGGCTACAGCCACTGGCCCTCATCTGAACTTCAATAACAGCTCCCTAATTGGCTTTCATTCTTCAACATTTTCCTCTTCAATTCATCCAACACATTACTGTCAAAGGGATATTTCTAAAGCAAAGGTTTTCCATGTTCAAAAAGGTATAGTCACCCCCTTTTTGTCAAGCAATAAATAAAGACTCCTCCATCACTTCAAGTGTTCTAGCTTCTCATTCCATTTTACTTTTCCAGACTTAGTATACATTACCCCATAATATGCATTCTTGGTTCAATCAGCCTGACTTCCTGCACTTTCTGAAATCGGATATTCCATCTCCAGGACATTCTATAGCTGTCCTTCATGCCTAAAAGGCACTCTTTCCTCAACTCCACTCTTCATTAAATCTCTAACTTCCTTCAAAGCTCTGATCTACCACCTTCTCATACTTGGCATCTTTCCTGATTCCCTTGGCTATTACCCAATCACCTATCCCATCAGTCTTGGATGTTTTTTATCCTAGTTTTTATATCAACAAAGAGATTGACTGAATCAATGGCATACAAAGCATCCATTTGGGAGCTGAAAGAGGATAAAGTAGAAGTACTGAGGAAAACTATCTTTAAGACTTATTTCTAGATCTTTGGAGCCAAGAAGATAGCTAAAACTTAAAGGGAATTTCATGAGACATTCCTCTCTTAATTTGAACCCATTCCCCTATTTGAGTCTTGCAGGAAGAAGTGGAGATCCTACTATCAGTAACTGCTTATTAGGGGACATTACATTATTTATAGAGGCCTTTAAGGCTTGTTCAGCTCTAGTTTACATATTTGATTGATTGAGTTCATCAAAATATTACATTATGATATGATGTTTATGATATAGATTATATATACACTATATATGATATTATATAATTTCATTAATAGAGAAAAGGGGTATTGTATACCTAAACTACACTTAAATTTGAATATATAAAGTCCTACATTCAAATGTAAAGTTTTGATTGTAATACTGTTGTGTTTTTATCATTGTATATCCAGATATAAAGCTTGGCATATTATTGTGGTTGTTGCTCACTTAGTTCAGTGGTGTTCAACTCTTCATCTCTCCATTAGGGCTTTTCTTGACAAAGACACTGGCATGGTTTGCCATTTCCTTCTCTTCCTCATTTTTACAGATGCAGAAACTGAAGCCAAACAGGGGTAAGTGACTTGCCCAGGATTACACAGGCAGCAAGTGTCAGAGACCAGATCTGAGCTTGGTTCTTCCTGACTCCAGACCTGGCTCTCTAAACAAGGCATCATCACCTAGGTGCCTAAACTTGGCATATAGAACATATATGTAATAAATACTGATTTATTTATTTTTAGGAATTTCCACTATTTGATCACAATTCTTTAGTTTTATGGCTTAATAATGATCATTTTTTCATAATTATTTGAAATGCTATGTGCTATAGCAGTACATATTGTCCAATGCTTTCTTGATGGACACAGGGAAGACACAATAGACAATTAGTGACATTAAGCAATAGGACATTAGTGGAATTAATGACAACAATAAGTAAACATTTAGAGTGCTTTCAATTTTACAAAGCACTTTAAACACATTTTCTCATTTGACTGAACTTTATTTTCAGTGAAATTACCACTTAAATAATGGCTAGCTAGCTTCAAATACCAGGAGGAACTGTAAGAGAAGGATTTATGGACTTCCTGCTTCACAATACTGCCTCACAAAATGGGGGAGCAGGTAGGAAGAATAAACGTGTGGTAATAATGATAACGATGCAAGTCCATATAGGAATTAATTCCCCTGCATGTCCATTTCATGTTCTATAACATGGAGGAAAATATAAGGCAAAACAATGAATATTTTGCAAACAGGAGTAAGAGCTAGAAATATGAATGAGGGAAAAAAAGGAAAATCACCCTTAAAACTGTGCTATTGAAAATTTTGTACTTTTAAAACTACATTACCCAGAAACCCACTGACTTCCTGTCATTGACATACTGACATAGACAGGGGATAAATTCGGTGGATTTCCGGGGCTAGCTCTCTTCTCTTGGAATGAGGGTAGCTGTGAACACGGTATTTTTGAACAGGTAGATAAGCTTGGCACATGATTTTATTTTATTAGTTATTTATTCCTTTACTTCTAGTGATTATTAATAAATCTTTAAAATATAATATTTGAAATTATTATATATTAATTTTAATTTTTACAAAATGCTATCTTTATATATATATGCCTGTATACTATGTACCTATGTCTATATATCATATCATTGAACACCTTATATATATATCTTTGTTATGTATATATATATATAAGTGTATGTTTATATATGTACACACAAATATTATTGCAAGGCATATAGAGAGGACATTTTTAAAAGCAGGACAAAGTGTGGCAAAACTTTGCAAATTTTTAATGTTCTTCTAAAATCTTATTTTAAAGATCAAAATTATAAATTAATAAACTATAAAAGCATTATAGGGCCATGACATACCAAAGATTATAACAATATCAGAAAATAAAAAGGAATATTTACCCATTTTAAAAGCTGCATTATTTTTAGCAACACATAGCAAGCCAAAGTAGGAAGAACAGCAATGTAAATGTTATATGAAACTCTGGACTTTTTCTGAATCATACAATGACCTTCAGATTTACCAGAATCACAAAGGTTTTGTAATGAAGGGNGTACCTATGTCTATATATCATATCATTGAACACCTTATATATATATATATATCTTTGTTATGTATATATATATATATATAAGTGTATGTTTATATATGTACACACAAATATTATTGCAAGGCATATAGAGAGGACATTTTGAAAAGCAGGACAAAGTGTGGCAAAACTTTGCAAATTTTTAACGTTCTTCTAAAATCTTATTTTAAAAATCAAAATTATAAATTAATAAACTATAAAAGCATTATAGGGCCATGACATACCAAAGATTATAACAATATCAGAAAATAAAAAGGAATATTTACCCATTTTAAAAGCTGCATTATTTTTAGCAACACATAGCAAGCCAAAGTAGGAAGAACAGCAATGTAAATGTTATATGAAACTCTGGACTTTTTCTGAATCATACAATGACCATCAGATTTAGCAGAATCACAAAGGTTTTGTAATGAAGGGGACCTCAGTGACTACCTATTATAGACTTTCTTAAAGCATGGTCCTCAATTCTAATTCTACGACCCTTCAGGGAGACTATGAAATTAAAACTATTTTTATAATGATAATAGGTGCATTAATGTTTAATGTGGCAAATGTATATATACATATATATACATACGTGTATATATGTATATATATGTACACACAACTCTAACTCACATAAAAAAAATCTGGGGGCAGGAGAGGAATGCAATAATTTTTTAAGAGTGTAGACAAAAATGTTTGAAAACCACTTATATTCCAACTAGTAATTAAATATTAATCCCTTTACACAACATATCTGACAAGCTTTTCACTAAGGTTGTTGTGGTTGGTTTGCTCATTTTAGTTGGCTTTTGTTTTTTGTTTTCTTCAAGCATTCAGGTGATGGGAAACCTCCTAACTCCTAGAGGCAGCCTATTTTTTGGATGACTCGATTTGTCAGGAAGTGTTTTCCTTATATTAAGCCTAAATATTCCTCTTTCAAATTTTGACCCATTGCTTTTAGTTCTGCCCTCAGGACTAAAGTGTTCAAATTCTAATCCTTCTTTGACAAGACAGTTTTTTAGATACAAATTCAGCTTTTATTTCCTTCCCTCCCCTCCCCTTTAAAGCCATCACAACAAATAAGGCTAAACATTTCTCCTTCCTTATTCTCTAAAAGACAAAATACAGTGGAATTAGTGCCTTCTTATTCTTGGAAATTATTTATCTCCTAAACAAACCAAGATCATTTTTTCTGGCTGCCATATAACACCAAGGACTCATGTTGAATTTATACTCTACTACTAAAACCCAGATCTTTAGACCACTATTGATCCATGTATCCCCTTTACTATAATTATGAAGTAGTGATCATCTTTCTAGTTTGTTTGTATTAGTTACTTTCAGAAGAGAATAGAAGCCTATTTTTTAGGGGGAAGGTAGTGGGGATAGAAATTTAGGTTTAAATATGAGATATGTTGAAAAGTTTTATTTGTCTTAGAGGAAAAGTTCACTTTAGCTCCACTTTCTCCTTAGGAAGTATATCTTAGAAAGGTCAAGCCAATTTGTAAAGAAAAGTATTTATTTTGAAGTATGTACAATTCTTACAAATTTTTAGACAAACAAATAAAACAAAAAAAAACTGTTTGTACCACTTTTGTAAGAAGACCTTGCAAGTTGGTATCTTGGAAAGGGCACTGATTTTGAAATGACAACATCTAGCTCTGAATCCAAACTCCAATATTATATGATGTTGGAGAAGTCATTCAATATCTTTGAGTTTTAGTCTCCTCATTTGAAGCATTAAGGGTTTGGATTAAATGTTTCCGGAGACTTTTCTAGTTCTATATCTATGACCTGGTGATCAATGAATTTTCTCTAAATGAAACATCCACAAGAATGGATTACTGCCATTAAAATGGAATAGGATTTACCCAGGGTGCATTCTACCTGTAAATTTTGATTTCTCTAATTTGTCATCCTTTTTCTTGGTAAAATATGATGACTTGAGTTTCTGCCCAAAACATCCATAAACAATGATATTGCTTAAATCATGTTGAAATGTGAATGATGATTATGAATACTGATTAAGTAAACAAAGCTGTAGTAATTTTACGTTAGCATAATGAAAACAAAATCAAATCAGCTTTCTGTTGTCTTTCATTGTTGAAATGGAGTAGAGATTAAACAATCTGCCAAGGCAAAGTAGCTTTTAAAATTTAACTAAAAGGAAATAGCTTTGTGGGTCTAGGAACATATTGCTTTAGCAGACACTTTAAGCAATAACTCAGGGCATCTCAATAATAAACCGGAAAAGGAAACAATGGGTTAGAGGATTCCATGTAATTCTAATCATCAACTTTGGCGAAGCCAAGCCAAAGAACTGCTTGCTGTAACAGTCTGTAAAGACATGCACTGAGAGATAAGAATTATACAATAGAAATAAGGCTCAAATTGCTGAGTAAACATCTGAAAGGTTCTTGCAGGCTTCCAAAAATCTGCTGTGACATCGGGTGAGAGAATTTATGAATTCGCTAGAAACACAGATATCCAAAACAAAGTACTTACTGGCTCTAGCTGAGATTGATGACAATCACAAATAAGGATTCAATTAAAATAGTAAATCTACTCCAGATAGACTAAATCACCAGTCAGGATAGGAAAAAAAGAAAAATAAATGCTGGCAAAGAGCCAGTTTACCTTACTCAGATTTTTCTACTCTGCAGGATATTGATTTCACAGGAGAATTTGGATAAGTAACACAATGTTTTTAGCCTGCTTTGTAGTCTTAGAATAAAGAAGTTGAGTCCTGATAAAAATATTTATTTATTAGTTGGTTATTTTAATTATTTATAATCTACAACTACTGGTCTGATTTCAATAGATCTTCCTATCTTCTCATCATGTTGCTTCTTACAACCCTAAAACATATAAAAGGAAATTATTAATTTTAGTGCTGAATGAAAGGAAGAGTATATTTTGTTAGGGATCTTGTGACAAATCACTTATGGCCTAGCAGAAAACAGATATGACATTTTAGAACCGAACAGTGACTACTAACATACTTCATATTAACAAAAATTTTATTTTGCCTTCATTCTCAAAGCAACTGGGTTGCTTCAATTTAGTATTCTGGATCTAGAATAATATGGAATTTAAATTGTGAATCCATCTAGAAATACAACTGAGAAAGGCAAATTACTAATGCCAAAGCATATAGACTAAATAAGGATGGAGAAAAAATTAACAAATTTTTAATGTTTGAACTAAACATACATTAAACATCTCCTCTCTGTCAGATGTCATGGTAGGCTCGGAAAGTGGAAAGATTACTCTAGTGATTCTTTAATATACCTGTGATCTCGTCAATGTAGCCATTCCTTTCAATGGTCTGATCACAATTCACCCTTGCTTTACAAATCTTCACTTATACTTTCATTGGGGATCCAAATATGCTGGAGATAATTATCTGGGTACCTTGATATTACATGTGAAGGAGAAAAGGTTACAACGCCTATATATGACATCTAATGGAGTGTGAAAAATGTTTTTGGTTGTCCTTCATTCTTGCTAACTATAATAAACACTGAGGATACCAACAAACAAACAGAGAAGGGGAGTTTGCAGTCTAATGGGGAAGCCAACAAGCAAAATTGTGTAAAAACAAATTACATACAAAGTAAATCGAAAGTGATTATTAAAGAGCAGGTGCCAGAATTAAGAGGATTTGGGAATGACTTTTTATAAAGGATGGGATTTTAGTTAGTAATTAAAAGAAGCCAAGGATGTCAGAAGATAGAGATGAAGAGAAAGAACATTTCAGGCACCAGGAAAAAAGAAAATTTCTGGAACCCAAAGATAGAATATCTTCTTTATAGAACAACTAGACTAGATCCCTTGGGAATACAAGAGGTATCTGGGTTATGAAGGACTTTAAAGGGCAAAAAAAACATTTTGTATTTGATTCTGGAGACAATAGTGAGTAGGGTGATGACATGATCAGTTAAATGCCTTAGAAAAATAATTTTGGTAATTGAATAGAGGATGTGGGGAGTAGGGAGAAACTTGAAGTCTACAGACCCACCAGTAGCAGTATGTCAGAATAGTGGCAGTGTCAGAGGTCCAAAGCACAGAATTCCTGATAGTCCAAAAATGAAAAAAAAATAAAAATAAAAAGAAAGAAACATAATCTCCAATCTCAAGGAACTTCCAAACATCACAACTTCCAGTAAGCAGTGTAATACTAGAATTTGTAAGAGGAAAGATGCTGTTTAAGTAACATGATTTGTCACTTTTTTGTCTTTGTTGTGTATTTTCAATGAAAGGTAGAAAGTTAAGTTTGGCAACGCATAACTCTCAGCTACTCAGATAGGTTGATTAAAGTTCAAAGAACAAGGGCAAGAGAAATAGGATTTTTCAAAGTAAGTTTGCATTAGCTAGTATAAAACTCAATTTTGTAAGTAGAAGGAAGTAGACTTTTTTTGTTCTCCTTTAATGTCAAAATTCAAGGGCTCCTTTATATACATATTTATATATATGTAACTAGACAAATTATAGTGGTTCATCAAAGCATGATGTCTCTGCTTTATTTTTTTATTTGTAATTGAAATGAGGTAAATGATTAGGAAATAATAATCTTATAATATCAGAAGATTGAATCATACTTTCGCCCTTCTTCCACGTTCTTTGCCTAATCATCTAATTCTTCTCTTGGTCTGAATGTTAGTGAAATATAATATTCATCTTCATATATATATGTAGTAATCCATATAGAAAACGTATAGGATTAGACTCTCATCCCTTAACTGCTCATATAGTCTAGTTTAGACCCTTATTACATCTCATTAATAAAATAGACATAACTGTACTCTCTGCTTCAAGCCTCTTGCTAACTCAGTCTTCCACTTAGTCCCTTAGAAGAATTTTCTAAAGATAGACCTAACCAAGTTATCCCCATGCTCCATGAATTCCAGTGGCTCACTACTACCACCAAGCATTAATACTAATCCATTTATTTGAAACAGAAAATTCTGCATAATATGACTCCTTAACTTTTCAGTCTTCTAACACTTTCTTCATCATCTCCTCACTCTACAATCAGCTACAGAGGTCTAGTGCCATGTTAAAAAGGTCTGTCCAATAAAGATGTCTCACTGTTGTTTTTTCTTTTCAGCTGTCACTGCAATGAGTTGTATCATTAGGAAATAATATTCTTTGAATAACATGCCTCATTTACAAACTCATTGCCTTTATGATTTTGAATCATGGACTTCCCCCATGCACAGAATGCTTTTCTCTCTCTCATTGATTTCTTAAGTTTCCCTGATTCCTTCAGGAAACAGCTTACAGGCCATTTTCCTTTTGGAGACATTTCATGGAGTTCCTAGCTATCCCCTCCCTTTTAAGGTTACCCTTCTCCTATCTTTATTATATTTTATTCCAAGATCCTGAAGTGTTGTTTCCACAATTATGATTTGAAAAGACAAGACCTTTTTATTTCTGGTAAACTTGTTTGTTTGACCTTTGTCTCCTTAGAGTTGAAGTGAGATAACAATCTTTCTTTAGCATAGTTCATGGCACATAGTAGGCACTTAATAAATGCTTATTTCTTTCTTTCTACTCTCCTCAGAGTTTAACAGTATCTGGCATGTATAGTAATAAATTAGTAAATGTTTCTTGATGGACTGGTTGATATCTACTGAAACCTCCAATTTAAAAGATGAGGAAATGATATCAAAGAAAAGATAAGTGATTTCTTCTACAGTAAATAAATAGAAGAACCAGGCTTTAAACCTAGATCTTCCAATTCCAAATCTGGAACTTGTGACACTTCCATATTTATTTGATTTAGAATATAGTCAAGTTTAAGACTTCTTGTTCAATTTAATATGAAGAAGGATTTTCAGGTGTGTCTTTGCATTGTCAGAACTTATCACTTTTACAATGTAGATATTTCATTACTATTAATAAACATTTATTAGGTGTCTACTGGGTGAAGAATACAACAAAAAGTACCCAAAGAATCCTTTACCCACAACGATCACATATCCTAATTGAGGAGGTAACATACAAATATTTATGTTTGTTCATATAAGATTATTTAATAACTTTTAAAAAATTAATTGAAATATATAGATATGTATATATTATTAATTCTGAGTATCTGAAATTATTCAATTATCCATCATGCACATTGATAGCCTCTATCACATAAGGGGATATAATATTTTAAATTGGGGAAAGCGGGTCTATTCAAAAGAAAATTAAGTTGGGGAAAAAATAAAACACCTGTTTCTCCATGAAGATGATGTTCAGAGACAGAAGTTTGATCAATTGTCGGGATCATATCTTGCTGCCAGCCAGACACCATTCAAGGTTCTGTATTCCTTGCTACAATCTGCCCCTCAGCCTTAATCCGATGCTGTCCAAATTGAGGAGAGAATGCCAAATGAACCAAGCTAGAGAGCTGTGTGGGGCTGTAGACATATGTTTGAGACTGAGATTGAAGAAATTGTACTTGCATCCTCTTAAGCCACATTGAAGCCGACTTCCACACTTGAAAGGCTAATGTATTTAAACCACATTACTACCTTATCTCTAGCGACAAACCTTAAGCAAAACTGCCTTAAAATAAATATCAAGCATAGCTTCCAATCGACTATAGCACTTCCTTTAAACCCAAGTGGGAAACATATCAGAATTTAGGAGTAAGGAATTACAGGAAAACAAACACAATACTCCAGTCCACGGCATTATGGGATGCATTACCAAGAGAACTAAAGCTAGAAATATTAAAGCATTTTCTCAGCTTGTAGCTACACACGAAGACAGCAATACTACAGAGAAAAACCTACTTCCAAAAGTAATGGAAAATGACAGCCTGCCACGGTTGCTGTTCCATGGCCACCTCTTACCAAGTACTATACTCTTGTCTCAGTTGTACATAACCTGGGAAAAACAAAACAGGCACTCACACATATATATTATGTGAAGCAGTTATTGTTTCATTTTAATTTTTAAAAAAATTTTAAAAAGCCAATCCAAAGAAGAACTAAGGGAACTTGACATCAGGAAGTGAGGTCGGATGTTAATTTCGATATTAATTTCATGATTCTTATTGAACCTCTTTTTCCATCAGTTTCCTCATCTGTAAAATGGGGATAATACTGAAATCCTGTGATCGTAATATTTAGAGTTGAAATGTAGTGTTATAGATAGAATGCTCCTCTCCTAGAATTAGAGGGTTGGGAATTGTGTTCAGGTTCTACCTCTTATACTTACAAATTTTAAAAGTTATAGGTAAATTAATAACCTCCTTTTTCATTATTACTTTACTTTAAATTACTTAACTGAGTCTCAGTTTCCTGATCCATAAACAAAAGGATTTGTACTAGATAGCTTCTAAATTCTCATCTAACTGTAAATGAATTAGCAAATGCTCTAAGGTAGCCCTGACTAACTCAAAGAGAAATGGATCCCTGTGGATAGCATGTTGACTTAGAAAACTACAAATTAGCATTATCTATGGTTCATTGTATTTTTATTTATTAAATTTTTTTCCAATTACATTTAATCTAGTCCCTGTGAATTTAGAGTATGGCACTCACCTGAGTTAGTTTAGATTCTAGACCACCTTGTCATGCTATGGATTGGGAAAATGAAATCCAGAGAAAGTGAATGAAAAGATCAGAGAAGTAAGGCTAGAAGAGACCTTAGAAGCCCTTTATTCCAATTCTGTCATTTTATACGGGAAGTAATAGAGGACTAAGGAGTTTAAGTGATTTGCCCAATGTGTACAGGTTGTAATCATTAGAGGTAAGATTCAAGGTCATGTTTTCTGACTATAGAATCAGTTCTCCCCAATAACACAAAAAGAGGAGAGAGAGAGAGCCAGAGACAGAGACAAACAGAGACAGAGACAGAGATACAGAGAGACAGAGAGACAGAGAGACAGAGAGGGAGAAGAGGAGTGATACAGAGAGAGACACAGAGAGACACAGAGAGAGACACACACACAGAGACACAGAGAGAGAGGTAGAGAGAGACAGAGACAGAGAGAGAGAGACAGAGAAGAGGAGTGAGACAGACACAGAGAGAAAGACACATAAACAGACAGACAGACAGAGACAGACAGAGAGAAAGAGAGAGAAGAGGAATAAGACAGAGAGAGAGAGAGAGAGAGAGACAGAGAGACGGACAGAGAGACAGACAGAGAGAAAGGTCCTAATTTGAACCCAGCTCTGTTGCCTCAAGGGTTCATTCTCCTTCCATGATATCATGCTGAGAGGTCACATAGCAAGAAACAGAGTCAAATTCGAAGGCAGGTTCTCTGACTCCAAACCCAGTTGTCTTTCCACACCAACATGCAAGTGTTAGGAGAAAAGAGTTTTGTGAACTTTTAAATCATTTTTAACAATGTGAGATGTGAGTATTATAAATGTCACAGAGCCCAATGACTGAGAAATCCTTAAAATGAGCTCTTTCAGTTCACCAAATGCACTCTTTCACTGTACACACCCCAGATTGTATCTTCAGAAAAAGTAACTTTGGGGGTAATGGGCCAATGGGAGCACTGATAAGTCCTCTGAGTTCACTGTCAACAGAACTCCTTACATGGCACTTTGCACATCAGCAAAATCTGAGAACTTGCCAACTTGAGGTCACCAATTTTTGCTGATTTTTGTCTTCTCAGTGGGGAAGTACAGGTGTAGATCAAATCCTTCTCCCTCCCTTTCCCATGCCCTTTCCTCCCCCTCTTCCCAACTTCCACATCTGTTTTATGTAAAGTAATTAGAGAAAGGTAATTAAAATGTGGAATTTGAAAGTTGAATTATAAAAAATAAATTTTATTTTTAGGATTGTTAGATATTAAGTTTAGACAAAAGGAAAAATCTATAAATATCTATCTATAAATAAATATCTCTATAACTATAAATCTATATAGCTATCTCTCTACCTATTAACAAGACCCTAGGGTGACAGGTCATAGTTGAGAGGGATCATACTTAATTTACAAAGGCAAGATATGAAACCAGAATTGCCATATTTTTTTTCAGTTTATGGATTTCTTTGATGAGGTAAAAGCACCCTCTGGAGAAGCCTGCTACCCTAATCTGTGGTAAAGGTACTAAATTTATTTAAGAAACTATTGAGTTCTGTAAGGAGGTCAGATCAAAGGTAAATTATTACTCCAACCTACAGATAAAAGTATCCTCCTATAAACTCAAGATCAGAAGGACTTTTTATTCCCAGGCACTGAGAAATTCTGCTGTATTTCTCCTTCTCTCATTTACTTCCACTCACATTTCTCTCCTAACACACTGGAACCATAATTCAACCCTTCTTCACTTGGACTATTGAAATAGCATCTTAATAGGTCTTTCTTGCCTCAAGTTCCTCCACTCTCCAAATTATGCTATGAACAGCTGACAATTAACCACGTCATTCTCCTAATCATTAAACAGCAGTAGTTCCTCATTTTCTCTTAAAAAACAACATAAACCACTTGGTCTTATAAAACCCTTCAAAATTTGGTTCAAACCTCTTTTTCTAGGCAGATTTGGTATTCCTGCCCTTCCAAAACTCTGTGGAAATGTAGCTCAAGAGAAAAACACAATATCTCAAATTATTTTTATATAACATGAGTTCTCTCTTCTATATTGTTGACATGAAAAACCATTTTTTTCCTGAAGGAACATTATTAAATTAACTCAGAATATCATTTAAGGCCTTCTTTAACTTGTTTCAGTCAAGAATGCTTGAAAGACCTATATTTCATTAAATATCCATTTTTCCCTTAAAGGATTATACTCATTTTTACTGGGCAAGATATTCTTGATTGTAATCCCTACTCTTTTGCCTTTCTGAATATCAAATTCCAAGCTTTCAGTTCTCTTAATGCGGCAACTACTAAGTCTTGTGGCTCCATGACATTTGAAGAATTTCTTTCTGGTTGTTTGAAGTATCGTCTCTTTGATCTGGGAGCTTGGGATTTGGCTCTAATATTCCTGGGAGTTCTTAGTTTGTGATCCCTTTGTGATCTCTTTTTCTGTGTTTGGTGCATTCTTTCAATTTCTATTTTGCTCTCTAGGTCTAGGATGTGAGAGCAGTTTACCTTGATCATTTCTTGAAATGTGATGTAGTACAGCATTTCTTTGTTGTTTTTATTTTTTTCCCTTAAACCATTACCTTCCATCTTGGAGTCAATACTGTGTATTGGCTCATAGGTGGAAGAGTGGTAAAGGTGGGCAATGGGGGTCAAGTGACTTGCCCAGGGTCACACAGCTGGGAAGTGACTGAGGCCAGACTTGAGTCTAGGACCTCCAGTCTCTAGGCCTGGATCTCAATCCACTGGGCTACCCAGCTGCCCCAGTACAGTATTTCTTAAATGATCTCTCTTTGATCTATTTCCAGGTCATTTTTTCCAATGAAATATATTACTTTTTCTTCTCCTTTTTTAATCCTTCTGGCTTTGTTTTATTGTTTTTTGACATCTCAGAGTCAGTAGCTCTTAATTGCCCAATATTAAATTTTAAGGAATTATTTCATTCAGTGAACTTTTGTATCTCTTTTTCCATTTGGCCAGCTCTCCTTTTTAAAGAGTTGTTTTTCATCAGTGTTTTTTAATGTGTTTTTAATAAGGCAGTTCTGTTTTTTTAATGTTGTTTTCTTCTTGACATGCTATTAATTTTCTTTTTATAATTTTCTTCCTTTGCTCTCATTTTACCTAATTTTTCCTTTCTCTTATTTAATGTTTTTCTTTTTAAAAATTATAATTTTTTCCAAATTACGTTAATTACATTTTTAAAATATTTGTTTTTGATATTTTGTAACCCATGTTCTCTCTTTTCCTCTTCCCCCTCCCCAAGAAGACAAGAATATGATATACATTACATATATAAGTATAAATATATAAAATCATATAATACATATTCCATGTTTATCATGTTGTGAAAGAAGACATTGCTTACAATAGACAAAAATTCACAAATTAAAGGATGGTATGTTTCAATTTGCATTTGGACTATATCTGTTCCCTCTATGGTGGTAGATATTCTTTTTTTCATCATGAGTCTCTTGGAGTTCTTCTGGATCCTTGCCTTGTTAATAATACTCGTCATTCACAGTTGCTCATTTTGCATTATTTTTGTTACTCTATACAACATTCTTCTGGTTTTGCTCACTTTACTTTGCATCACTTCATATAAGGCTTTCCAGGTGTTTTTTTTTTTTTTTTTTTTTTTTTGTGTGTGTGTGTGTGTGTGTGTGTGATCATTGTTCTTGTCATTTCTTATGGCACAATAATATTCCATAATTAGCACATATAACACTTTGTTCAACCATCTTATTTGATTTTTTTAAAATGCTTACTTTCTCTCTCAGAGTCAATACTGTGTATTGACTCCAAGGCAGAAGAGTGATAAGGGCTAGGCAATGGGAGTCAAGTGACTTGCCCAGGGTCATACAGCTAGGAAGTGTCTGAGGTCAGATTTGAACCTAGAACCTCCCATGTCTAGGCCTAGCTCTCAATCCACTTAGCCACACAGCTGTCCCCAATCTTATTTGATTTTGGGGGGAAAATAGTCCTTCCAGGAATTCTTATTGGCCATATCCCCAATTTAAATTTTTCTTTGAGTCTTTTATTTGAAAGTGTTTTGGCTTCATTGTCTTCTACTGAGTCATCATAGTACCTTTTTTATGTAGCCAGCTTTTTACCTTGTTTTTCCAACTCTTTCTTAATTTTGAACTTTTTGTTGAAGTTGGACTTTGTTCCCATCATGGTGGCATTGGGGCAGGAAATTTACTTCAAGCTTCAGGCTTTTCTTGACTGTTTTTTTTTTTCAGAAGTACTTCTGTGGTGTTTGGGGAAGTTTCAGGGCTTCCAAGAAGGGGCATTCTGGAGAGATATAGGGTCACTGTTCTCTTACCCTGAACTCTGGAAGGTCCCTTTACCCAGGAATGGCCACTAATCTCTTGGATTGTAATCCATACTACTCTTCAGGGTCCATATATGACCAAAAGTAATATTATTCCTCAGGGCTCCAAACTTCTTTTGACAGAAAGTGATTCTCTTTGCCCTTAACTATAACACAGAAGCGGGTATAGGCAATGGATTTGCTAAATAGCATCTGATCCTGCATCTAGTAGTTGCATGGGACTCCTCTGTAATTTCTTTCTGACCAGATGCATGTTGGTTATGCCTGCAGAAGTTCTATCACTTGTCTCAAACCAACTTTTCTAATATTATTTCATACTATCCCCATTCTTGTAATATGTAATAAGTCAAGTAAGCTTTTGGTGACCTGAGCCCCTTCTAGGATAAAAGCATGAGTCTACAAGATACTGGTACAAACATTATCTTATTACTTCCATTGATGTTCCATTCTAACCAAACAGGACCTGAGTACTTTCAAAGTTGCTTCCAGGACAAAATGTGAGTCTGTAAGATAGACACAAACCTTATATCACTACTTCAATTAATGTATGCTTCATGCCAGCCGAACTGGACCTGAAGACTTTTTAAAGTTGATTTTAAGACCAAAATATGATTCGATAAGGGCCTGATATCACACTAATGTATTTGCCCTCCATATTGGCTGCTGTTGTCACTGGGAAGTTACTACTTTTCACCTGAGTGGTTATTAGGACATTTCATCCAGAAATTCACCACAACAGTCCCTGAAACATTTCCAGTTCACATCATCCTTTCCTCATCTTTAGCCCCCTAGGAACCTCAGTCAAATAAGAAACCCAGGTGAATAAATCAAAATGTTCAAATTCAATTTGATAGGTACTTTGTTCAATATTTTTTGCTACATATAAAAAGCAAATATTATCAATCCAAAATCCAGCCGTGGCTTCTCACTTCTAATTGGAAAAACAGAATCCCTAAATATGTGGTTTCTGGATATAGGAGGATCTTTGCATTCATTATTTGGAGAACAGTAGCACAAATGTATATTGATCTGTAGGTTTTATAATGAAATTTGCTTGACATAGCTTGCTTCACAAATGAAATGAACATTGACCTGCCTGATTGCATATTGACAATAGAATCATCCCTAGATACAAGAAGCCTTTGTAGATGCTGTCAAAGAAAGTTAGAACTGACAGGCTTGAGGTCTGGGCTCCTTTGTAAATCGAGGACATTAGCTCTGACCCTAACTTTGATCCTTCTCCAAGGACTGGGAAAGGGACAATAAGTGAGTATCCCTTCCCTGCTGGCTTTTCTTCAAAATAATCCCATTTCACTAATGTATTTGCCAGGTGAAGGAGGAGAAAAAAAGTCTTAATAGCTTTTATCTGCAGAACAAAAACAGGTATAAAATGTCCTCACCTATCAAAGGAAATCAATGTTTCTTGGGAATGTGGTTAAGGTAGAGTTCAGCTGAGTTTTCCCATATTTCTAATAAAATGAACATAAGAAAATGCATTCAATTGTTTTGAATTTCCTCCAAAGAAGATTACTCTTCTTCTGAATTGCTACTTTTCTACATTGGATAAATTAACCTAGTTACTTATATTAAAACAATTACTAATAAAAAAAACAACTTCTAAAGAGGGCAAATCTCCAAGGTAGGAGTTATTTAAAAGTAAGTCAGTCTGCTGTTTAAAAGTAAAAATAAACACCTTTTTTTTCAACCACAGAATTCTAAAGCATTAATTTTTAGGTGAACCCCATAGGATTTTTTTTCTATTTGTACATGCATGGAGAACTGTGTATATATAGCATCTCCTTCACTGTCTTTCCCCTAAAACCCATACTCTTCTGAATTTCCCTCTTACTCTTCAGGATACTACCATCACTCTATTTTCTCAGGCTCCCAAACTTAGAGAGGACTCAACTCTACAGTTTCAATCATCCCACATATCTAATCTGTTCTGAAATACTGTTTCTACCTTCACAGAGTTATTCTGATATATGCTTTTCCCCACACTTTCAATGCTTCTTCTATAATACAAGTCTTTTACACTTCCTTTCTGTATTATTATAATTGCTATACTTATTAAATCAACTTTATCGATTTTTTGTTTTATGTTTAATATCACTTAAGTTTCTCCTTAATCCTTTCCCAAGCCCTCCTGAAGACCCATGCTATAAAATAATAGACCTTTCCCCCTTGGAGGAAAAAGAAAACAACTTAAAAAACCTAAACAAAGAACAAAACTGATCAACATCTCTTTGTTATATGGGATGACTTTCTAGAAGTTGGAGGAGGGATTCTAAAAATGACCTATATATTTCTCTCCTGGACATTTGCCTTTCACGGACTGGACCTACCTAAAATTTCTAGCCTTATCATGTTTATTTCTTATTTTGCTCTCTACTGTCAAGCTAATTTGACCTTTTCCTTTTTCCTCACTCACTGTCCTCTCCTTTCTCCTCATTATATGTTCCAATCTCAATATTATCTCCATGACTCAGCTCATGTACCCCTCTCTGAACAAGGTTTTCTATTTTCCATCCAAATTGCTAGTGTCTTCCTTACCTAAGTTATCTTAAATCTTTTTTATATGTTATATATATATACATGTATATATAAATAAAACTATGGTATATATGTGCTTCATATCTATCTATCCATCTATCTCTCTATCTCTCTCCCCCCTCTGTCTCTGTCTGTCTGTCTGTCACTCTCTCTCTATCTCTCTCTCTCTGTCTCTTTGTCTCTCTCTCTTTCCTCACATATATAATACACTTGTCTCTTCAGGCCATCATTAGAATGTAAGCTTCTTGAGGTCAGAAACTGTTTTTGCTTTGATTTTTATCCCTAGAATTTAGCATATGGATTTTCTTAAATTCTTGCCTACTTCATTGATTAATAGGTTCTGTTTAAAAAAAAATAGGGATACTAGTACAAAACACTAGATGTGTACCTTACAATGGAGGGATAGTATTTCATTATACAAGAAGTATAGCTGAAAAGAAACTTAGAGGAGATGTAGGGCCAGATTAGTTAAGCAATTTGTCTAATGCGGTAGTTATCATTGCCAGGATTTGAACCCAGATTTTCTGAATCCAGAATCTAATCCATTTGGAAAGAATACTTCTGCATTCCAAATATGCTCAAAGGGAAACAGATGGATCTGCCAAATCTTGAAATCACTTGGAAAACTCTTAGTTGCCAAAGTACAATTTTATTTATCATCTAATAATAGAATTGTAAAATCTCAGTTGTCAGATTCTGAGATTGGTTGTGACCATGTGGGCCTTGAACTAGAAAGTGGAGGTGATTATATTCTAGAGTTGCCATAGGAAACTTCAGTGCCTTCTTAATCTAACACTATTTTAATGCTAAAAAAGATTTATTATTTCATTGGTATGGAAAGTCCCACTGCTAGCACAGATCATAAAACTTTCACAGTTTAGCCAACTTCATTATTTGCTAAGGTCAGAACAAGTTATATCAGTTAATGGATGACCATTTCATAATTATTAACTCCAATGTTATCAAAGCTGAGCAGATAACAAACACATTACATTACTGACAATGTATTTAGAATCTTTCTGGAATCATAGCTTTCCTGCATTGGCTTAGACTTTAAGAACTGAGGGTCACTTTTTACCACATAAAAGCAGTTCAAAGGAAGATCATATGAATATTGTGCTTTCTGAACCCATTTAATAAAATGTCTTCCTTAGAATTTTTTTTTCTTGTATTTTGGGTAGAGGCCGCATTCAATCCCAAATATAAGTGATGTGTTCAATGTATTCTACAAAAATCCAGCCCAATTATTAACAGGTTGGTGTTACTAATCTCGCCAATTTTATTCTGAACCAGCAATTTTAATAATAGTTCTGCTTCCAATATAAAATATTAAAACATCAGGGGGCAGCTTGGTAGGCTCAGTGGAGTGAGAGTCAGGCCTAGAGACGGGAGGTCCTAGGTTCAAACCCGGCCTCAGCCACTTCCCAGCTGTGTGACCCTGGGCAAGTCACTTGACCCCCATTGCCCACCCTTACCAATCTTCCACCTATGAGACAATACACCGAAGTACAAGGGTTAAAAAAAAAAACATCATTCCCCCCAAATAACTAAAGAAATATACATCCTCCCCAAATAACTAAAGAAATATACATCCTTTTAAAATTCATTTTGAACTATTAATCACTACATATAAGCTATATATAACATATAAAGCCATATATTATGTGTATACATAGTTTATAACACCATGCCCATAAAGTCAGTAATTCTTAGGCCACAGTTCTCATTCTTACTGAAGAATTTTCTTTTATTCTTTCTGAAAGAGGTTGAACTCAAAAGGTCCTAGACTCTTGAAACTTACACAGTGATTCGAGTTATGCTCAGAAAGTCAGGACATTTTCTTCTTCTTCAGTTTTCAAATCCCTAAATCCTCAAATGTCTATTCACCCATTTATTCAGTAAATCCATCATAGTAAATGCCCTACCTATGACACTCCATTTACCCAATTTTTTTTCCATGAGAAAAAAAAATAAACTCGACAAAGAGAAGCCAGTAGAAGGAGATAGAAGAGATACTTGTAGTATCTCTTATAGCTATAATTGCTATCTATTAAAAGTGGTAAGAACAGGAGGTCCAGGAGGCAGGAACTGTTAATCCTAAGAGAGAAGTGCTTAACCTTTTATTGTGTCATGGACTTTTTTGGAAATCTGGCAAGGCTAATGTACCCCTTTCTACAAATAATGTTTTTGCCTACATTTATAAAAGAATGAAATGCTAAATTTCAGTTGGAGGTCAATTAAAATAAAGATATAATTTTTATTTCCTCATCCAAGTTTAGGGACCTCCAGAAATCCTTCCAGAGATTTCTTGTTGGATCACAGATTACTAACCTGTCCCCTAGAGTTTTGTGGGAAAAAACCCCAAAACATTAAAAACTTTTAGGGTCCTTTGAGGAAAGTTAACCTATTAATTTTAAATGATGTTCATGATAACAATAGTAACCTAATAAAATTAACTAGGCAAGAATAAAAAAACTGGATTTCATATTAAGGTAAATAAAAAAGACTGTGTGTGGGAAGAATCAGCTATACCAATGGTAGGCAACCTTTTTGGCAGTGAGAGCCATAAACACGTGCAGAAGGAGGAGGATGGAGGTTGAAGGCTCTGGAATATGGGATGGGGGCTGAAGGGCCCCCTGGTGCATATCCTGGGGCTCTGCCCAGATTGGCAGGTCAGGAGGTGGAGCCAGATATGGCTCAAGAGCCATACATTGCTGACCCCTGGATATGATAGTGGAATACCTCAGAAGTGGTAGGATCTCTTGCTTTAGAAGGCTTCTGTTAGAGGCTGAATGATACCTTTTGGGTCTCCTAGAAGGTATGTATTTTAAGGGTCATATTGCATTGGTTGGCTGCTATAGTTTCTCTCAACTCTATGAAATCTCTGATTGCATAATGCAGTGGAGAGTAGCAGAGCAGGAGTGAGAACAGGAGAGACATGAGGGCAGGAGTATAGCCTGAGCTTGAGCAGATACAGTAGTACTCTTCAGACTTTGATGGCAAAGTGTTGTTACATTGCCTTGGCAACTTTATATTAACAACACCGGTTGGAGAAGTAATAGATATGCAATGAGCCTTTACTATTTTGGGACTCTAGTGCTTGGAAGGGTCATTGATCCCCCGAAAAAGCCTAGCTTCCTACCAGAAAGGGACAAATTCCATTGTGAAAATCTAAGATTATTTTTAAAGGATATCCTTTTCTTTATCAAATTTTGGAATGGATTCGTTCCTTACCTTCTTAGTTTAGAAATCTTAGCTTCATTGAGACCTCAACTCAAGGGCAAGCAACTATGAGGAAACTTTTCTAATATGATATCTTCCTCACATTATCATAACTTTATAAATAAATGTTGTATTCTACCCACCCCCTCCTCCAGTGGAATGTAATCTCCTTGAGGGAGGACCCATTTTTCATTTTATCTTTGTCTCTCCTCTACCTAACACTGTGTCTTTCCTTTACTAGAAACTTGCTAATATCTACTGGCTTAATCAAATCATAATCAACTCATATTTTGCTTATGTCTAGATGTTTCCTAAAGCTGGATAAAAATACTTTTGTGGTTGTTCCCACTGAAAATAATTATCGATTTGGTTGTTTTGCCCTTGTGGAATTCTTTTTTGTGTGTATGTATGTTTTTGAAATGTAAATTTTGTGAGCATAAAGCTTATTTATAAAACTATAATAAGCCATTGAATCTATTTTGCTAAACACTGAGGTCCAAAAATCTAAATGGAAAATATGAACAAAGCCCATAGTTGCAAAGGAGATAGTTTAATTACCTATTTTCTGGATCAAAAGAGAAATTTGCAATTATTTTCTGAGTAGTTGCATATGATTTCATTAAATGTGTATGAAATACTACCAAATAAATTAAGTCAGTTGTAGGCTATGGATGCATTTGAAGTTGTAGAGAAATTAGAAATGTATAAAATAGTTGCTGATGAATAAGCTTATATGTTAATAACATTTTAGGGACAATATAAACTATAGAATATAGGAATTATCTTGGGATCCATCCTCAGATCTTAGGAGGAAGCCCCATAATTCTCATATAAGTAAAAAAGATTGAATTCATACTGAGTCCCTTACAAAATATAGAAAGTTTTCCTATTTCTAATACATAGTTTTGGAACACAATGATCATAGTACCTATGGCTCTGAGCTGTTTCTTTTTTTTTTTGCATCGTTATGGTTTTATTTTTATCATACCTCTTGAGAGGTTGTGTGGTGAAGAGAAAATAAATGTTGGACTGGTTTTCAAATAAAGCTGGGATGACTACACTTTGATGATGTCACAATGGGAATTCTGGTTGAGGCCAAGCACAGAGCCTCTGAAGTCCTTTCTAACTCTGAAATTCTTAGGTTCTGATTATTATCTCATACAGTAATGAATCCAGCCCACTCCCACCACGCAACCCCTCATTCATATTAAAATAGATATCTCTTTCTATCTATCCATCCATCCATCTATCTATCTATCCATCCACCTAGGACTTTTCAACATGGATGTGGAAGGAAGCTTAGAATTCATCTATTCTAATTCTCTCATTTTAAAGATCTGGAAACTGAGACCTGGAAAAGTTTCCATCTTTTCCAAAATCACATAAGGAGCAAGTAGTAAGGGTAAAATTTCATCCCAAGTCCTGTCCTCCTGACTTCAAAAGCAGTCTTCTTTCCACTGTAATCAAATCTCCATGGACATTTCCTTGAATTCTTTGAACTTCAATTTCATCATTTTTAAAATGAGGTCAAGAATGTCTAAAGTGAAAACATCTAAAAATGGGTTTATTTTGTTTCATGCTTGAATCCTTTTTTTTTCTTTTTGAAATATATTTTTGTGAGTTTAAGGTCTATTTATAATTTTGTAATAAGCCATATTCATCAGGCTATTGTAAAGACTTAATGAGAATATTGTAAAACATTTTGTAAACATCTGAATGTTCTAAAGCATTAGCTTGTATTACATAAATATTTTAGAAGAATATAGTATTTGGGAGGGGAGTCAATGGCACAATAGAAAGGAAAAGTATAGAGATCTCCCATGCACCCAATAAAATTCTTCCAAACATTCAGAAAACACATTGGACTAAATTCTGATTGGGAAATTCAAGAAAAAGCCACAGTTAGTCATTTTCCCAGCCTTAGTAGACATAAGAAGACAGAGTGGTCCATGGAAACTAAAGAGCAGGTTTGGACAAGAGCACAGCAGATAGAGCAAGCCATTGCCCAGGAAATGAAAGATCACTGGGGCTGTACAGTGAGTCAAGACAAGGTATAGGGGCACCACATTTCTATGGATGACACAGGAGTGAATGACAACCAATAATAACTTTCTTACTCATTACCTAGTTCTGGCTCACAAATTTACAACAGATTCAAGAGAAGACCTTTGCCAATGGATGATTTTCTATGGTTAGGAGGGTGGTTCTATTATATCTTGATAATGTTAAAAGAGGAATGGAAAAAAACAAGGGAAGAAAAATATAGTGGTAATCAGGAGAATGGAAAGGAAGGTTAGAGAAAATTATCTCAGATGATCAGGGTGCCAAGGGGTTGGAATGAGTGGCTCTAAACTACTCAAAGGAGAGAACACACACAGATGTATACAGAAATTAATTTTGCACAAAAGGAAAACAAGCTGATAAAGGTCAGAAAAGGTAATTTGAGGAAGCATAGATTAAAAGTAGGATGAGTTATTAGCAAAACAAATGAAAGATTTATGAAAAAAATAGCTATTTGTGTGGGGGCAAAGAATTAGAAACTGAGGGAAGGTGTCAATTAGGAAATGGTTCATCAAGTTATGGCATATAAGTGTGATAGAATCCTATTGTGTTTTAAGAAATGATGAAGGGAATCATTTTAGGGAAATCTGAGAAGTTTTAGATGAGCTCATATGGAGTGAAACAAAAGAATAGCTCATATTAAGACAATGTTTTAAAGTTAAACTTTTAAAACCCTAGGAACTCTGAACACTATGATGATCAACCAGAATTCCAGAGAACTAAAGATGAAATGTGCTACCCATCTCTTTCTCTCTCTCTTTTTTAAACCCCTACCTTCTGTCTTGGAGTCAATACTGTGTATTGGCTCCAAGGCAGAAGAGTGGTAAGGGTAGGCAATGGAAGTGAAGTGATTTGCCCAGGCTCACACAGCTGGGAAGTGTATGAGGCCAGATTTGAACCTAGGACCTCCTGTCTGTAGACCAGGCTCTCAATCCACTGAGCCACCCAGCTGTCCCCCACTGAGCCACCTAGCTCCCCCTCCCATCTCTTGATAGAGAAGTAAAAGGACTGAGTTAAAAAAAAAAAGACATTTTCTTTTCTTTTTGACATGACCAGTGTGAAAATTTCTTTTGTTTGACCACACAGATTTGTAATGGAGGTTTTGTTTTTCCCATTTAGTCTATATAGTCTACCAGGATGCCAAAGTGTATTGTCCTAAACCCCACTGCCCCCAAAATTCCTCCCAACTTCTCATCTTCTCTGCTTTGCTCTTCAGTTTTTAAAGATGAAAAATGGCAGCTCTCAGACCTGAAAAGTCACACCATTCGTAATTTTTTTGAGAGATGAAAATTAGTGCCTACTAGCCTAGCAGCTCATATCTTCCATATCTGTGGTGCATATTTAACCTCACCATTTCACTCATTGACATCTTTCCCATGTTTCATAACAGAGCTCGTATCCTGCTTGACCCAGAAATGCTTTTTGGATCTTACTCCAGCTGGAGGTGATTTCTCTCTCATATTCTCTCAAATGATTTTCTATTCCATTTACATTTACCACAATTTATTTTATTCAATCTATATCAGTTTATATTTCATATATCAAAAATAAGCAATCATTATGTATCCTATACATTGTTCAATAACTGCTAGATAGTAAATTCCTTTAGGGCAAGACATGTTTTATAGGTTCATGGCTGGTAAGTCTTGGAAAAGACTCTTAGAAATCATGTAGTTTACCTGTTCATTTTGCAGATCAGTATATTGAAGGTTAAGTGACTTATCTTTTGGTAAATGATTATATATGGCTGAAATATCTTTTCTTTCTGTACCCTTTGTTGGAATAATGCAGCAGAAACCTGGCCTTTACATAACTCACCATCACCCAATGTTCACTATTCTTCAAAAAGAAACATTTCTTTTGACTAAATGATATTTTTAGAAATACTTTCCACAAATGTTTAAATAGGCAAAGACATTGGAACAAAGCAAATAGGGAACTAACTAGTAATCTATTTCCTTTTGTTTCTTTTCTTTTCTTCCTTCTTTCCTTACTTCCTTCCATTTTCCTTCCTCCTTTCCTTCCTTCCTTCCTTCCTTCCTTTCTTCTTTTCATTTTTTTTTTTTTTTTGCTGTGGATTTTCAGTTTCTCATTTGGAATGCATCTCTTGTTTTCCAAACTGCTGATTTAGTGATTCTCTAGTGGTTAATGTATGCATCCACCTCACCATTGATTACTTCCAATGACTGTCTTGAATATTTACCGCTGGTTAAATATTTTAAACTTTTATCAACCTTATCTTGTACCCAATTAAGAACTCATTGAGGGAGTTTTTTAAGGACCTTACTTGGATTGTAGGTTGTAGCCTAGGATTAATTATAGCCAAGTCTCTCCTGGTCTTCAACAATACCTCAAAGTTTTTGTTTTTTTTTTTAATGGGCTATGGGCATGTCTTCCATTTTATTTGTCACAATCAATTATGGGTAAAATAGGTTTCAGCATACAGTGGGTGCTCATTAAATGCTATAAATTGGCTTTTTCTAAAGAATGGACAAAACAGGGAACTGGATTTATGTTCTTCTCTTTCTCTGTGTATATATATTTATATACACAAATATACATATATAACATACATACAAATATACACAATGCACATATATGTATATATACATACATATCCATATTTAATTTCCTATTTAGAAAAGTTTGGCTATCTAATGAAAAATAAGGAAACAATATAAAAATAATCAAACTTTTGTTGGAATAATGTAATTAATTGATTTAAAACTATCTTTTAAATTTGAAAGGGATGAATGGAGAAAATGTTAATTTTTACTTTTAATAATGGCTTTTTATAATGGAAACACATGAGACTGAATTAAATTTTAGAATTATGCATATCACATCATTGAAATTTTTTGGAGGGGATCAGGGCTAAATATGATTGGATATGAAATAGTAGTTATGATATGAGGAAGGATTGGAAACATTTTTTTAAAATAAGCTAAGGACTATGCTTATCTGAATTCTTGAAGATATAAACTGGTCAAAACATAAATATTATTTTAACAAATTTGCCCATCATGTATCACTGATTTGGGATGTGCAACACTCACTTAAGGAAGGATATAGACAAAAATAACACAATAAAAAGCTGTGAGTGGGTTTTGACCTGATATTTTAGAAGAGATATATTCTTTTGGATGAGATCACAGATCTCTAGAATAATTGAATTGTATCCATGTGTGTATACACATAGTTACAATGCATATAGTATATACATATACACATATGCATTTTAATGTCTCTTCCATTTAGTTACATCTTTTCATCTTTAATAAGTTATTCTGGAAGTTTAAAGAGAAAAAAGAGAGCAGGATACCTGTGGTTTCACTTTCTCTTTTCTACCCAAAGGAGATATTTGTAAAGTGCTGAGCACAATGCCTGAAACATTGTAGATGCTATATAAATGCTTCTTCTCTTTCTTCCTATCAACCTATCCACCCACTTCCCCTTATAAATCAAACATAATTTGCTCTCAACCACATTTCTACTAAATTTGCCAGCCTTCTGTTCAGTGATGGAAATGTGTGGCAATTTCACACCAAAATAAAGTTTTAGGGGATGATGAAACAACTGATAAGAAAAAAAAAAAAAGCTCATATGATGTGTGCTCTGTCTTATCTTGCAGGACCAGATCCAAATGAAAACCTCTCTCTATTTCTCTCTTCTGATCCCATTATATTCTTCCTAAAAGAAAAAAAAGGAAAGTGGAGGGGTTATTTTCACTATCTGCAAAAATGCTTTGTTTTTGTTATTTTTTCTTTTTTATAGTAAATATTCTGAAATAAATACCACACAGCAGGCAGTCATCATTTTAGCTTTTAGGGCCTCCTTTCATTTATTGGTGCCACTGAGAGGTATGAATTAAGAATGCTAAGTAAGAGAAAACAAACATTTTGTCTGTGGGCTAATTACACAGCTCCCCTGCTCCATGCAGGCATCCTGACATTTCTTGGCAAGGCTTGGATGACCTGAAGGGATGTCCCTTTCTTCTTGGAGGGAAATGGTGATTCGGCTCCAGTGCTAATGTCTTTCTGTGCTGGCTCAGAACAAAAGCTGTCATCTGTGCTGAACATCGCCAATGTGGCCCTTGGCTGTGATATTGGAGCAGTCACTGAATGAGATGAGCCCATGAAACTATTTTTTGTGATCAGAATAATTTAAGGACTTGGGACCCAGGACAATAAAGACTGAAAATGATAACATCAGACATCTGAATAAAGTAAAATGAGTCATCCAATGAAAGCTTATTGAGAGTAGGACTGTTTGGTTTTTATAATTGTTTGTCTTTGCATTCCCATTATCTAATAAACTGACTTGTATATGGTCTGGACTTAGTGTTTGTTAAATTGAATTTGTTGAATTAACCTCCTACACTAGTCTGTTCCCCACCAATTCTATTTTTTAAGCTCTACCATTCATCATCCATGAATGTTGCAGGGTTTGGTTTTAACCCCCTTGATTGTGGATTGTTGTTATACAATGAGCACAAAGGAAAAATAACACTCAGATGATAATAAAATTGATAGCAACCCAGTAAGGGGGAAATTCTCAGAACATTTTTCAAAGCTAGAGAGAACATTATTAAAGAACAAAATAAGTCTGCATCTCTGTCTGACAGGATGCAGGAATTATTGTTCAGTGCCATTTCACCACTAATCACCAACTCTATATAGGGAAACTTTAACTTCAGTCCTATTGTTTCCACAGAAGTCTTGCAATGCTGAACATCTTCTATTTTTTTTTTAAATTTCCCTAACTGATGATTTCAATTTCTCACAGAAATGATGCTTCTTACAGTAGAATAACTTGTCACTATTCTTTCGAGGTTTCTTCTTTCATGAATGACACTAAATGGCTTCATGCTCTATCTCATTTTCTTCCCAGTAAACCAATATAGGATGTAATACAGATTCATATGTATCTAGGATGACAACTTCTGCATTTAGAAATGAGCCTGACTCACAGCACAGTTCCCTGGGTGAGTACTTATGACTTCAACAGCAGATGCCTGTCCCTTACCTCTATCTAAACTTGTTGTTATGAGATTCAGTAGGACAAAGTAGGTGTTGCTTAGGGCTTCCTTGTCCAATGAATCCCATCAGCATTGTTGACCTCCAAAAAATAAAAAAAATAAAAAAAAGAAGGCATGAATGGATCTGTGATCTCAACTGCAAGGGAAACTACTAAAATAGGAGCACCTTTCACCAGTGCATATCTTTCTATGAATTAGCAGATAAGTGTAGACTTTGCCTGAGGCACATTTAGCTTAATTGACTTGTCCAGGATCACAAAGGGAATATCTGAGACAGTAGCTGAATCCAGTTTTTTTCTCATTCCAGACCTAGCACTCTACTAACCATATCAGGTTATCTCTATATTTCTCTTCAAAAATGGACTGATTTATTTGTTAGTAATGCGTTCAGCATTATATTTGGAGGCAAAGGGTTTGCTTAAATACTCAGTAACAATATGGATATGGTGAACAATGTCTCTCTCTCTTTCTCTCTCTCTCTCTCTCTTTCTCTCTCTCTCTCTCTCTCTCTCTCTCTCTCTCTCTCTCTCTCTCTCTCT